>NW_025968572.1:0-23353 GCF_021869965.1 Rhincodon typus | reverse complement strand
CTGCCAGACCGGCTGAGCTTTTCCAGCAATTTCTGTTTTTGTTTCTGATTTACAGCATCCACAGTCCTTTTGGTTTTTATTATGAATTCTGATATGCTGGCATTTATGCTTCTCCTAAAAATTAACAGGTAAAATGAAGACATCCTCTATACAGACAACTATTAAAATTCCAGGAATGCTAATATCCCTGATTTTCTTTAAAGAAAATCAGTGAATAAACCTATTCACACAAAGAACTTAAAAATAGTAAAATAAGTTCATTTTTAAAATCTTAAATTTTATCCTGATACATGCCTATAGTTACAAGAAGCATCTTTTAAATGTGATCAGGTCTGAATTAGTTAAGAGTTTCATTTTCAAAGAATTACATTATGGACACAGAAAATGATTTTCTGTTTCCTAATCCACTGGTTGCATCCCATTTAGACTTCAAAAGGATCTATTCTGTCACACTTTCTGTACAACTCTTGCATCTACTTCATAAATAAGTATCTTTCCCTCACCATTATAACACTGAGCAGAAATACCGCAATTGGTCTATGAGAAGCAGACAACACCACACATCAGGTAGGCTGCTGGAAAATAAAACATGCTACTTTTGGTTTCAAATAGAAAAACATCCAATGGTCTTCTAGAAATTCTACTCCCTACACACCTCAATAGTTCCCTCGCTGGCTTGACATCCAAACATGGGGCCCTGTCTCTAACACTACATATCCATTACTACCTTCCCTCACAATTTGGACATAATTGGTATTTCAGGAGTACAGCCAAGTGCAAATGTCCAGGTCTCCCCCTCTATTAGCTACACTCCAAATCTTTGACACACTAAAGCTACAATCTGATGTCACCTTCAACATAAGGAAGCTGGCTTTAGTAAGACAAGCATGGGGAAGTAATCCCATGTGCTCAATTTAAAGTAATGCCTGCTGGGATCAGCAATTATATAGGGCTCTGGAGGGAGCACAGGGAGTGATTACACTAAATAAGGAACTTTGTTTCAAGATATGAGTTTTGTCCTCAAATAACCCTAAAAAAACTACAATTGAGACTTTGGCCCTTCATTTCAAGCAAGATTTCATCACATGAAAGTTTTTTTGAATATTGCAGCACCATATGTGGAACTTTTGTTTGTTTAGTTTCAATCAGCCTTGCAGTCCTGTCTTTTCACATTAGCTGTCAGAAAGAAGATCCGAGCCCATTTCAGCTGTCATTGATCCAAATGTTGCTTTGGGAGAATTTCAAGTTAGAGTGTACACACCTGAAATACCAGTTGGAACTGTTATAGATTACTGTATAATTATTTAGGATAAAGGGCAGTAAAAAAAGCACAGAACAAAAAAAAAAGTCTTTACCTGGACTGTTGGCCACTGAATCAAAATGGCAATTTGCAAGCACTGCATGTTTTGCTCCTTTCTTTGGTTCCAGCTTCACAACAACATTGGTAATATTATCATAGTAGCTACTGAAACCTCCAAGAAAATCAATGCTGAAAAAGCCAGTTGGTCTCTGGATATCCACTACAATGTTATTTGCTACTGCCTTTCCTTTGATTTCCTGGATCTGTTTTAGCAGGTAGTTCACAGTAAGGATTTCATTAGCAGGGCTCCCAACAGGCCTGGGTCCAAATTCAGTAATGTGCTGGAGATGCTTCCTGAAAAAAGAGAGATAAATCAATGTTTTGTCACCTTACTAAGTGAAACTACTTTATTCTATGTTTTGAAGAGTTAATGTCAATCTTTAGCCTCTTGTCCATATACTTCTGCCTTCAAGTCAAAATTCACCAGCCAAGATCTTTACGTTTAGTCATTCCCATCACGTGTCCAAAATTGATGCAGACTCTAGCACATTGCACTGTGCTCCAATTTCAAAAGAACACTCCTTTTTGTCCAGGTGCAATTTTTACATTCTCCAAAACCAGTTTTGAACAAGGCAAATGAGTGCTGTTTGTACTGAAACATGGGCAAAGGTATGAAGGATCTGAATATTCCAATTGTTTTAGATGAATTTCAATCCAAGGTGCAGAAATAAAAAAGGTTGCATTATTCAAGACACAGAAAGCACTTTTAAAAAATGCGGCATTGTTATTCTCAAAATCAAGATAACACTTCTCTCCACTTTTGTAATTTAAAATTGCTGGGTTGAAGTTGGCCTTTTCAGGCTCCATATGATTTTCATGAAAGCAGTCACAAGCTGATTTATGCCTGATAAGTGAGAATAAGAATTGTGACTTGGAGGCTGGAAGTGTTTACATCAGGAAATGCTACAATTTGAGTGTATTTGTGTCACCTGTAGTCCAATATGTTCACTGGGTGTTTGAAGGATTGCAACCCACAGGAGAAAATGTGAACACAGATCTATTTCGAAGTGGGTGGGGTATTGGAAAAGAGGGTTGAAAGGCCATAATGCTGATCCACATTGCTGTATTTACTGTTCTGAGTTTCCAACATCATCATCCATGAGAATGGGCCTTAAAACCAAACCAACACTGGTCACCTCCATCTCCGAGCCCATTTTCATCTCCAACCCAAGCCTGCCTCACAAACACAAAAATAGGGCAAGCAGACTCCTTTAGGATGAAGATGGGATTAAGATAATTACCTAACATATGATATCACTCTCAAAACAAAAATCACAGCCTCACTATAACAGCAGGGATGCAGATAGGAGGAAATCGGCTAAGTTCCATTTTCTTTTCAGTGGAGGGCTCAGGTGTAAAACATTCTGATCCTAAGGCAGTAAATATATTGGGCTAGGAAGTCTGACATAATCCAAATACACAACTTCAGAATCCGTGGATCACCAATAGAGCACACAGTTCAAGCCAAAACAGACCAAAAACTAGTGCCTGCATTCTACCAGTCAGTCACTTTCTTACTGCAAAACTGCAGCTGCTGTTATTTTCGATATCATTAGAAATTAAACGTAGGTAGAATAAAACTTCAAATTCAAGTACACCATGGCATGTATACTTCTAATTACTACTCCAACATTACACTGTTTGGTTCTGTTCAACTGAAGCTGGTTACCAAATACTTGTTAATGTGACACCTACAAAGTGTTATCTCCTTTTAAGTTCGGTAGCCTTGCATCTCTGCTGGAAACAGCATGTCTCTGGAGCTTAGCACTACCAAGCAATCAAATAGGTAACTCAGAACTTTGAGTATTACTGAAAAAAAATTCACAAGTCTTACATTCATTAGGGCAGGGCAATTATTGGTACTCTTACAAAGTATCCTGCTAAGTGCATATAAGCAAACTTTGACAAAATGAATCTTTATTCAGCATTATCTACGAGTGTTCGAATTAAGGAAGTGTATATAAAGACAAAAAGAGCACTACATTAAAGCGTTGTCAGGTTGGATGACAGTCACAGGAATTGGCAAGGTTCAATCTAACTGGGACGTTGCAGGCTGAAGGTCTCTATCTCCGGGTTACCTTGCCGCCTTGGCGTCGAAGCCATCCCGGTGCTGGCTGGGCCCCACTGCCACAAGCTGCCGCAGGGAGAGGTGAATCAGTACCCACAGCAGCAGCAAGTAGATGGCTACCAACAATGAGGCCCCCGCATCCGCTACCTCTCCGACAGTTCTCACACCATCTTCCCGGCCTTTCCCGGGTCTGTGCCAGCCCCGAGCTCTGGCCCACGAAACCGGTTCCGCAGACGCGGCCTGAGTCTCGGCCGCCTTCGCCCCTACCCCACGAATCCGGACAGCACGGCTCCTGGAGCCGCTCTCCAACCCTGACTTCTCCCCGGTGACCGCCGACATTGGAGCTCAACTCCTGGGACTGCCCGGCCGGTGACCCCGCCCCTCAGGCTGGGACCGACACCGCGCCCCCCGGCTCGGACCGACATCGACCCATGACGCGGGCTGACACCCCGCCCCCGAATCCGTATGACCCCACCCACAGGCTACGTCCGACCCCACCCCCGGTTCGGACGGAGACCGTTCCCCGCAGGCTTGGACTGGAGACCCCGCCCACGGCTCCGTATGACCCCGCCCCCCGGCTCGGACGAAGACCCTGTCCCCGAGGTTTGGACTGACACCACAACTACTGCGCGGACTGACTCCAGCCCCCCCACCCCCGAGCGGACTGTCACCCCGCCCCCGGCTCCGAATGACCCCGCCCCCGGCGCGGAATGATCCCGCCCCCGGCTCCGAATGACCCCGCCTCCCGGCGCGGACTGACACCCTGCCCGCCGGCCACGTTTGACCCCGCCCCCGGATCCCGCATGACCCCGCGTATCAGGCTCGGACTGACACCGCGCCCCGCCGGACAGGACTGACCCCGCCCCCTGACTGGGAATGACCCCGCCACCCAACTCGGACTTACACCCTATAACAGAGCTCCCACCTCGGGAAGAGACCCCGCCCCTTTTCCTGGGATCACGCCTCTTGTCGGAAAAGTGCCGCTCCCCGGTATGAGAGATGGTAGGAACTGCAGAATCTGAGATAACAAGGTGTAGAGCTTGGCCTGCTGTGTTCATCCAGCTCTACACCTTGTTATCCCCGATATGAGACCCCGGCCTTTCGTCAGGCCCCCCCCCCGACCTGCCAGCATCCCTAATTTCGTGTGGGTGTTTATTCAGCCACATGGACCAAGGGTTCAAGCCTCACTCCAGAATCTGAAATAGTAATTTAGTCTTACATGCCAGAGGGTCGATTGCATTGCTAACAGTACTAGCACGAAAGTCTGTCTACTGTCTAAGGTATTCCAGAGCACAATTTAATAAGGAACAAAGAAGTTCCCATGAACGATATTTTCTCTCTACGACCACCCATAGGTACTGGAGTAATAGTGACTGCGTTTCTTACGTAATTCATCAGTTGTGAAGCAATTTAGAGTCATACAGCACGGAAACAGACCCTTTGGCCCAACTCATCTATGCTAACCAGGTTTCCTAAACTGAACTAGTCCCATTTGCCCGCATGTGGCCCCCATCCCTCTAAACCTTTCCTATCCTTGTACCTGTCCAAATGTATTTTTACATTGTAGTCGCCTCTACCACTTCCTCTGGCAGCTCATTCCATATACACACTACCCTGTGTGAAAAAAATTACCCCTCAGGTCCCTTTCAAATCTTTCCCTTCTCCTTAAAGTAATGCTGTCTAGTTTTGGACACCCCTATCCTGGGGAAAAGACCATGGCTTAGACCGTATGTATGCCCCTCATGATTTTATAAACTTCTATAAGGTCACCAATCAGCCTCCTATGCTCAAGGGGAAAAATGTTTCAGCCTGCTGAGCCCCTCCTTATAGCTGAAACCCTCCAATCTCAGTAAATTCCTTGTAAATCTTATTTCGCCCTTTCCAGTTTAATAACATCCTATTTATCACAAGGCAAACCAGAATTATACACAGTATTCCAAATGTAGCCTCATCAATATCTTGTACAGCCATAACATGACGTCCCAACTCTTGTATTCAGTGCTCTTACCGATGAATGCAAATGTGGCAAATGCCTACTTCACCACTCTGTCTACCTGTGATGCCATTTTCAAGGAACTATGTACTTGTACCCCCAGGTCTCCCTGTTCGACAACACTCACTAAGGCCCTACCATTAACTGTGTAAGTCCTTCCCTGGTTTGTCTTACCAAAATACAATGCGCCACATTTATCTGCATTGAATTCCATCTGTCATTCCTCAGTCCACTGACCCAGTTGATGAAGATCCCGTCACACACTCAGATAACCATCTTCACTGTCCATTATACCACCAATTTTGGTGTCATCCCTAAAGTTACTAACCATGCCTCCGATATTTTCATTCAAATTGTTTATGTAAATGATGAACAACCATGGACCCAGCATTGATCCTTGCGGCACACCAATGGTCACAGGCCTCCAGACTGAACCCTCTACCATTATCCTCTGTCTTCAACCATCAAGTCAACTTTGTATCAAATTGGCTAGCTCTTCCTGGATCCCATGTGATCTAACGTTCCTAACCAGTCTACCATGCGGTACCTCATCAAAGGTCTAGCATGAGCTGTAGACGTCTACTGCTCTGCCTTCATCTGTCTTCTTGGTTACCTCTTCAAAAACTCAAATTTGTGAGACACAACTTCCTAAGCATAAAACCAAATTTGAAACATCCTAACAGCTTGGATGCTCTTACTACAAATTGCTGAAAAATGTATCAAATTTATCTGAAATTAAAGTTTCCAGAGAGAAGTCATGTTCCCTAGCCTCTTGAAAACCATGCAGTGCTCACAACCATACAAATATTACCATTGTTGTTTGGCATGCATTCGAGATTTATGTATCGCCAGGTAGACTGTGTCTAACTAACTAGATATATCTGAGAATATTCTGGCAATTTTGATGACGTGTTGGTTATCTTCAACCCGAAACATTAACTATATTTCTCTCCACAGATGCTGCCTGACCTGAACATTCCCAATGTTTTCCATTTTTATTTTTGGACACTATTTGATCTACCTACTTCATCCAAGGTTGGAAACCCTTCAATTCACCCAGTTTAGTACCTACTGCACCCTGAGCTTTTGCCTCTTTAGACCTACCTGTGGTCTTCAATATAAGCTGTGGCTCAGTATCAGGTGACCCTCTTCACACAAGATTCTTGGTTCAATTCCCATTGCAGCACTTCATCACTCAAATCTAGACTGCTGTGCAGTATTGAGAAAGTGCTGCATTATGAGAGGTAAATGTAAAAGATCCTGGAGCACTATTTTCGAAGAGGGGCAGTGGCATTATCTCTCCTGTTCTAGACAATATTTATCCCTCAATCAACATCATAAGACACATTATCTGGTCACCATCATATTGCTATTTGTGGGATGTTGCTATGTACAAATTGGCAGTCATATTTCCAACATTGCTACAGTGACTACATTTCAGAAGTATTTAATTGGCTGTAAGATGCTTCATGATCCTACGGCAGGACTTCACAAGCTGTTGGTTGTGACTTAGTGAGTGAGTGTTAAAGAATGTAGGGATGTGAATACGAGTGGCAGACAGTGAATGAGAGTGAGAATGTGAGGAAGTGAGTATTTTGACCGTGAGTGAAATGAGTATGTTACAGAGTGAATGAGGGTGAGAGTTCATGAGTATGCTGAGTGTGTGGTAGAGTGTGAGAGTATGAGTGACAGAGAGAGAGCTCATGACTGAGAGAGTGGAAGGAAGTGAACATGTGTGGCAGAGAATGAGTGAAAGTGTGAGTGAGCATGTGAGGGAGAGAAAGGAGGTAACTAATTGACATAACAAAGGATAACAACTCAACATTTGCTCATACACTGAACCCTGAGTAAGAAGTAATGTTATTGAAACAAAAGATTATTAGGGGACTAAACAGGGTGGATGCTGAGAGACATTTCCCCTTGTGTGGAGTTGAAACATATGGGACAAAGTTTAAAATTTAGTGTCCGTCAGTTGAGGCTGAGATAAGGAGAATTCCTTTCTCTCAGAGGGCCGTCAGTTTATGGAATTCTCTTCCCAAAGAGCAGTGGAACATGGATCATTCAATATTTTGAAGACTGAGTTATATAAATTTTTGATCAACAGTATCGACAGTCAAGTGCGATGGGGGTCAGAACTGGAATGTGGTGTTGAGGCCACAACTAGATCAGCATGGCATTATCAAATAGCAAAGCATACTTGAGGGGTCAAATGACCTACCCTTGCTCCTAATTCTTATGTTAATCTGATTGGGACGTTGCTATGTTAATTTTCTGGCAAATACCAAGTAAAATATCATACCGTTTAATCCCACATAAACTCACCTCTCTGCATTATATCAGGATGGGTCTCTGAAGAAAGAATGTTTTGTCATTTAACCAGTTCCTTAATTGCAATTTTGATGGAGTAAAGTCATAAGCTAGGCAAGCTGAACAGATTTTTTATTCCTGCAACAACTAATCTTATTAGATCAAATTTTATTTGCATTTTCAATTGTTCCAGTAACTACATAATTTTGACAGCTTTTGGTGAATATTCTTAAAAAGATTCTTGAAAGTTTTGAAAAATGGTTTCTAGGAAAGAAGGAGTTAGTTTTGCATTGTTAAGGTACTGTAGTATTTGGTAGCATTTGGACCAGACTATAAATATATTTACCAGCAAATTTCCAGAGTTCTCAATACATTAGAAAATAAGCTGTTTTTCAGTAGAGTCATAAAACCAAGACACTTCCAATTCCCTATGCCAATTTTACAGTTTCCATTTTTCTGGTCCTAACTGTTTTACCGTGGTTATCCCAGCCCTTTACATCTCCATTGTCCATCAGGATGGCTTGAGGTGTCTTGGCATCTTCTTTGAAAGGAAGTCCAGCCAGTCCTCATTCACTACCATGCTCTTTTGTCTGGCCAAATATCTGCTTGTATTTGTGCAAATTTGCCTTTGACTCCTCTGACTTCTTCCAAACAAAATGTGTTGCTATGGGCAACCATATGTGACCTGTCTGTGCTGCTTCTTCATTGGAAACACTTTGTTCTGGTCCCATTCAGGTCTCCTCTTTACTCAGCACATTGAACAATGTATTGGTGCTTTCAGCCAGGACTTGGAAATGTCATTAACATTACTTCTGATATATTCTCCTTCCTTATCTTCACATGGTCCATCTCAAACTCTTTCCCTTCCCTGCTGTGAACCAATATGTTTTCTAGGGCCATTGATTCCCTCATTTAACCTGGTGATGACTCTAGTACAATAGTCCTGATTTCTCTGTCTCTATCACTTTTTGATAATGCCACTGACCGTCTTCCTTATTTTTCAAGTAAGGTTTTCCTCTGCCATGATCGATAGGGTCATGCTTGTCCCATTTATATCCCACACCTTGCCCTCACACCATTCTCGCATTCCCAGCTGGACAAAAAAGTTTCACTTGCCCTCACTGGATTTTTGTCCACCTTTTTCATTCCTCACAGTAAATTACCTTCCAAAGTGCAACCATTCTTGTTTAATGTAGACACATGTAGTGGATATTCTGCATACTGCAACAATATAGGCAACATTGAGAACAATGATTGGTTAATCAGTTTTAAATGTTTTAGATTGTGTGTTGAATGTTGTTCAGAACACAAGTTGTATTGGGTGTCTCCACATATCACTGTAGTATGACTGGATAGCAGAATGAAACAATTACTATGTTACTTGGTTGTTTCAATTTACACCATAGGATGTCCTGTGCCTTGAGCCAAATATGGCTGGGATGAACAAGCAGTGGGAAATTGAATAAAACATACGGGAAAGCAAAGAGCAAGTATGAAAAAACAACAAATGTAAACCTATTAAATTTAGATTCCAGTAAAGAAATGATGCATTCTGATTAAAAAGAGGCACAAAGTCTGCCGATAAGAATGTTTGTTGCCACATGTCCAAAGTAGATTATCGAGCATCCAGTTCAAAAATGTAATTGAGTTGATAGGATTAACAGAATATCTTGATCATGAAATCGGCTTCAGGCATTGTGCAGTTAGTAAAACCTCGAACTCACTTCACACCTCAATTAGGAGTTTCTGTGGGAAAATTATTGTTCTAAAATAAGATTAACACAAAGTTGGTCCCGAAAACGTTGTCACTTTACTCCATCAGAGTGTAACAACTAACTATAACTAACTAAGGACAAACTATCTTTAAGTAATGCTCTGGCATCCTTTTGAAGAGATGTGTACATAGACTTTCAAAAAGAGTTTGATAAAGTGCCTTTTAAGCAAAGTTGGAGCTCATGAAATAAAAGGGACAACATAAATATTAATTTGGTTGATATACAGGGCACAGAGAGTATTTGTGAAGCTTGTTTTTCAGACTATAGAAGGATCTAAGCTGATGCTTCCCGGGGCGTTTTTAGGACCTCTGCTCTTCTTAATACTTATCAATGACCTAGACTTTAGAGTTTGGGGATCGCAATTTCCAAATGTAGATGGATTGAAAGTTGGAATTATTGTGAACTGTAAGGAAGACAGTATTAAACGGTTATTTAGTAGTACAGAACTTGAGTATTGTTGAAACAATGGATTTTGTGGATGCTTTTAGTCTTGCACTCATCAGGATTTTTCACAAGAATGCAAATTTAAGTGGAAAACCAACATTTATACTGTTTGAGAGGAAAATGTTGATTGGTTGGCAAATAGACTCTGTTTTAAAGAGGTACTGCCATGGTGAATGCACCCATTAATGCTGATTGACAGTTAACAGCCAGGCTTTATAATATTTTAATCCCGGCAGGGTTGATTAGTTGATCAGGGCATTGCTCTAAGAAATGAACCAGTGAATGGTTATCATCTATTGTGCTGAATTGAAACAGATATAATGCAAATAAATAACATTTATGTCTGCAAAGCACAGGGTTCTGTGTATTAATATATGTCGCTTCTAGTATGTGAAAGTGCACCACACTCCAAACCCAAATGGCAATGCTAAATTGGTTGTCAATGTAATTCTTCACACATGCAGGATTATCCAACAAATGTTGTCCAATTGCAGAAGTATATCTAATGTTGGACAGTGTTGTACATTTTTCAAACACAGGCAGGTTGTGTAGGGTCAGTACCTTGTTGCAAACAGCCAAAGGATATGTTGTTTGATACAAACTGCCTAGCTTTAGGACATACAGCCTACATACCTGGAATCACACCAGCACGGAAAATTGTACACAACCTTACTCTTTTGTGCAATAGCAGCATGTCTTTACTGGCTTGACAGTAGCTTCCTGTGAATGTTTGGACATGACCCGTGTTGCTATATTTTCTGCAGTTCAGGAGAATGAGAGGAGATCTACTTGAGGGATATAAGATGCTAAAAGGGATTGACAAATTAGATGTAGAAAGGACGTTTCCTCTTGTGGGGCAATCTTGAACAAGAGGTCATAACTTGGGTTAAATAATAGTAAATTAGAAAGAGATGAGGAGAAATAACTTATCTGGAAGGGTTGTGAATCTATGGAATTTGCTACCAGAGAGTATGATGGATGCTTGGACATTGAGGAAGAGATAAACTGATTTTTAATTAGTAATGGTTTGAAAGGCTATGAAAAGCAGGTAGGAAAATGGAGTTGAGGCAAAGATGAGATCAGTCATGATTGTATTGAATGGTGGAGCAGGCTTGAAGGGCTGTATTACATCCTTCTGCTCCCAATTCCTGTGTACTGCAGCAAGCAGCATGAAGCAACTAGTTTCACCTGCAAATTAAATTGTAAGATAACTTACCCTAGCAGAGAAATCTAAGGTAGACTGGACACTTCTTACAACCAAGAATGGATTTCAAAAAATTCAATGTCTTCCTTTTTCTCAGTGGAAACTGTTATTCTTTGAATAAATAAATAAAAGTCAGGCATGATCTTTGGCAGATGTGGACTTGATGAGCTGAATGACTTTTTCTGTTCCTTGTGCTTTTGATTTTCCAATGTTCCTACATTTTGTACTTTTGCTGTCACGATTATTATTCAAAAGTTATCATTCATCTGTGTCAGTGTTGGATATGACTCTAACTGACTGGAAGAGGTGGTTTTGCAAAAGCATAACACGTGTCTTACATAAACAGAAGGTTTTTATATAAGCTAGGCTACTTTATATTGTCAATAAAAGTATGACCATGGCTTCTGTACTGCAATAACACTTTATTTTTCAGCAATGTACTAGGCAAAGGAATCAGTACCCGTGCCTGCAAACAACATTTTCTGATCCTTTGAGATGTGATTAAATGTTCCCTGTCATCTTAACTAAATCTTAAATAACCAGAAGCAACAATGTGGTTGATTTGAACTGCCCTCTTAAATAGCTTAACAAGTCACTCAATTGGATCAAACTGTTACAAAGAAGTCTAATAATGAAGGAGATAAACCCAACGTTAGCCTAGGTACTGAACAAAGTACAAAAAACAAAGGCACATCATATCCAGTTAACCTTGCAAAATCCATCTCACTAACATGTGGGATTTGGGCAAATGTTAATAGTTTTATTATCTTTATGACTTGGCAACGTAAAGATTTATCAGCTAAAATTTTAACTAAGGGAGATTTCAGATCATTAAAGGAACACAGTTAGCATCACTAGCTATTGACACAGTCTTATGGTAAGAATCGATTCTGGGTTACATTATAGTAATGATTATAGTATAAGATTACAATACAGTGCCAGGTAATTAAAGAATGTTAATACACTTTGTAGCACCTGATATATATCAGCAAAGTAGACCAGGAATCTCTCCTACTCCTATTGCTTGCCATTAGTGTATGTTGGAATAATTTGCTGTTTGGCCACATGATGGGTGCACCTTGCTTAAGATCAAGTTCTGGATTTGGACCAAACCTGGAGCTTCTGGATCAGAGGTAGGGATGCTACCCACTATGCTATAGATCTCCAATGTGTTAAGCTTACTCAGATTTAATTTCAGAGTATGGGTACTAGATCTAGGTTTCAGTTCACGTAAGCTTTAATTATAGTTTTGAAGCAACAGCATGCATTCACAAACTCTACCTTGGACTTGACAATGAGGATCAGGCAGTAGAAACAAGTTAAATTTTTTGTAAATAGAATGCGGTTACCAATCAAAGAAGCCCTCTGCAATCTAACAGTCTATCTTGCAACCTGGGCTCACACAAATACCTGCACGGATCAGATATCAGAAGACCAAAAACACAAGCTGAACAAATCCCAGCATGAACCAGAAACATTAAGAGCTGATGTAGGCTCAGATTGGGATAAAAACCAACACATAATCAGGAATAATGCTTGAGAACTTATGTATGAATTATGTGAATCTCCTTGAATAACATTGAGAGAAACATTGCTTTCAGCTCCAAAGAGAGACAATAAATAAATCACATGCTGGAAAAAGTAACAAAGAGGTTCTGTTCGGATTCTAAACTAAATTTCAGTCTTATGCTTATTCAGTGTTATTAAAACAGACAGCAAATTGAATTGACAGAATCTGCTAATAGTTTTCTTCGATTCTTGTATGTTGCTGTGCTGCTTATTCATGCCTATTAGAGCTAAGACATCTCCAATGGTCAGGTCTCAGTCTCATGATAGTCATGAGAACTCTGATCAAAGAAGTGGGGCAGAAAATATGAGTAATGATGAGTAGAATCATACAGCACGGAAAAGAGTAACACCACTGCTGCTCAGTCCACGATTCAGGAATCCACCAGACGTCAGCACCAGCTTCTAACACGGGTAAAGTTGCTCGTACTTACTACTGGTGCAACTAAATTAGCTTGCTTTAGCTTTAGTTTTAATTCAATTGAATAACATTTAAGTATTGAGAAAATTTCCTATGTTCAATCATGTGATACTGTTATTTAATGTATTTCATAACTTAATTAAAAACTTACTGAGTATATTGTAGTGCTCACTGTGAATCAAATGATGGAAAGATCTCGCATTTTATTTTTTTTATCAAGGAATCTGTGCTCTTGCTTATATTTGTTCTTCCCCCCAAGACTGATTCACATTAATCCTCAGAAATGCCAAAAGGTGATTACATCATGCCAGGATCTTTTGGAGGTGGAAGAGGTGGACTTTACCTCAGATCAGAAGAGTAAGTTCGAGCATCCATTATCTGGAAAGGCAGGCATATTGATCACTTTTTCTACTGTAGTGTTGTTCTGAGAGTTTATAGTCTCTGCCATTGGCATTATTTGATGGCACTCTTCCAATTTTGCTAAATTGGGTCATGTATTAAATTCATTTGCTTCCTCAGTTAAAAACCTGATTACATTCATCTGTGACTCTCAGAATCAACTGAGAAATTCTGTTGTGAAAAGCAGCAGATTTAGCACAGTTGATCTTACTATTACTCTATTGTTTGATTGTCAATTTAAGCTCTGACCAGATTAAATTGTGTCTTCCAAGTTTCTGCTATTGCTGCATGGAAACAAACATTTTTTCCAACTTCTTGGAAGACGCTGTAAATGCATTACTACTGTATAAAGTACCTTCTTGTAACCCACTATGCAGATTTAAAATGGTATATGTGTGATCTTGATTGGATTGTGCCCATTAACCTTGACAGTATTATTTAAAAATGCTTATATTGGATTATAAACAATTAGTTGTAGCTCTGTAACTTGCTAGCAAATACAATTTGTACATGGAATTGATAGAAGCCTCTTTACTAAAAAGGTTCATTTAAAAATGATGAAAAGCTAGATAATCTGAAGGAGAAAAGGCAGAAAGATGTGTGATAGGACAAGATAGAAGTAAGATGACAGCAGACTTTGGTGCAACACAGACAGTGGCATTGAACTTCTGGAGTTGGATGGCACACTTCTCTTCTGTAAATACAATATAATTCTCCCAGAGTCAGAGTTTTACAGCAAGGAAAGAGGATCTTCAGCCCATTGTCTCCACCCTAATCCCATTTTCCACCACTTGGCTTAGTACCTTGTACACTGTGGCATTTCAAGTGTTCATCTAAATAGTTACATTTTGAGAGGGTTCCCACTTTTACCACTTTTTCAACCAATGACTTCAGATAAACCCTATTCTCTGGGTTAAAAAAAAATCCTCAAATCCCCTCTAAATCTCCATCCTATCCATTCTAGTTTGTTTAAGAATATCACGTCCTAATCTTGATTTCTATGCCAACATTGCATCTCTATTCACTATAAAGAACAACAAAGTATTCTTTTTTTCCCCAAAAGTTCACATTTGCACCAATCTGGTTGGAATTAGACCCAGTTTTTCAATGTTAAGGGATGGAGAACAGGTAGGGAACTGGTTTGTGTTAAATAAATCTACTTTACATTTTAATAGAATAGAATATCCTTTATTGTCACGTTTTCTAATAATCTGTTCAGAGTTGTTGTTATAACACACCTTTGGCACAAATGGGACTTGAATCCAGTTCTCCTAGCCCAGAGTAGGAACACTACCACAAGAATCCAACAAAGTACTAAAACCTCACCATTGTCTTCCAGCTTCACACACTCATTGTCACTTTTTCCCTGATGGGGCTTATGTTTTCACTAATTATCCCCTTGCCTCTAATATATTTACGAAACAGCTTTGCATTTCCTTTGTTCTACTTGCTCATAGTTTACCAAGTCCCCACTTCACGATTTATTTTTTGAGTAACCCCCTCCACTTTCTATACTCTCCTTGGGTTTCTGCTGTTTTGAGTCCTCAGTTGGAAAAATGTGAAGTCATTCGTTTTGGAAGGGAGAACAGAATATTATTTAATTGGAGAGAAACCTGCAACACAAAGGGACTTAGGGACACTCGAGTACGAAACACAAAAAAACTAGCACACAAGTGCAGCATGTAATCAGGAAGGCTAATGAATGTTGGTTTTAATTTCAAGGGAGTTGAAGCATAAGAGTAGGGAAAGTTTACTGCAACTATACAAGTTGCTGATGAGACCACACTGTAGCATTGTGAGGTCCAGCACTACTGGCTCTCTTTTAGGACTTTCTATGCGCTGGCTTAACAATCTCACCTCGACACATTTTAAGAACTCTGCCCTTCTCTAAGCCTTTCACACTTTGCCTATCCCAGTTGACATTGAGGAAGTTGAAATCTCCTACTATTATTGCACTATTATTTTTACACTTCTGAGATTTGATTTCATATCTGTCCTTTTTCTCTCCCTGAATGTTTGGTTCTCTATATAACACTCCCAGCAATGTAACGTGAGATAACAAGGTGTAGAGCTGGATGAACACAGCAGGCCAAGCAGCAGAGGAGCAGGAAAGCTGATGTTTCGGGCCTAGACTTTCTTCAGAAAATCTTTTTTCAGGAGATGCCGGTGCATTGTTGCGAGTGTGTGTTTCAGGAGTTGCAGGGAGAAATGTTTTTGAAGGATCTCAATGTTCTGAATGTAGACATTGTTGCAGTTGGGGCCAAATTGGGAAGGCCTAAATGTGGACTGTAGTCCATTAGGGATAATCTGGTTCCATAGGCATGTATTAAGAAAGGTAATGTGGCTGTAGTACCCGGTTTGCTTCAGGACGTGGTCGAGCAGCATCCCCAGCAATGTAACCCCTCTTTTAGTTTTTTTAAAAATTCTTCCCATTTGGCTTATTTGAGGAATTTTCAAAGACATAATTCATCCTCATTACAGTAATTGACTCCTTGCTCACTATTGTTAACTAATCTCCTCCAGAATACAGAGTCATGTCCCTCCCTCAGCCATGCCTCAGTAATAACAATGATATCACATCCCCGTGTATTAATCAACTCCCTCAACTCATCTGCCTTGTTTGCAAGTCTCCATGCATTAAAATGTCATTCAAGCTTGCCATGCTCCCTTGTGTCTTAACTTGATAATGTGCACTTTACCTGCCAGACTTACTCAGTTTTTCCTTTATAGATCTGTGCATTATCTCCAACCAAGTTAGCTTAAATCCCACCAATAGGGCAATGTCCCCCATCCCAACCTGCAAGCATGCTGGTTCCTTTGTGGTTCAGGTGTAAAATGTCAGACTTTTAACTGGTCCCACCTTCCCCAGAAATGGTGTCAGTGTTTCAGGAATCTAAAGTCCTCTCTCCTGCAGCAACTCTTCAGATACACGTTCATCTGTTCTATCCTCATTCCTACACTCACCAACACATGGCACTGGGAATAATCCAGAGATTATATTCTTTGAGGTCCTGCTCTTTAATCTGCTACTGAACACCCTAAATTTTTGATGCACACCCTCATCCCTCTTTCTACCCTTATCATTGCGGTTCACATACATGGCAATCTCTAACTATTCAACCTCCCTGTTCAGAATTCCCTGCAACTGTTCAGCGAGTTCCTTGACCCTGGTGCCACACAATCTTAGAGTAAAATCTGTGTTCACAGGAACACATGTCCGTACACCTCACTATTGACTCTCCTACACTATTGTTCTCGCTGACTTTATCCTCCCCTGTTGTGCAGCTTGTATCCTGGCTGCAGCCCCCAGAGGAACAGTCACTGTCACCGTATTCCAACACAGAAAATCTATTATTCAGTGAGATGCCATCTGGAACTTTCCTGAACACCATCCTGCTTCTCTTCTTCCAACTAATGGTCACCAATTCCTTCTCTGACAGTACTTCCTTGAACTATTGGGTGAATATGTCCAAAATCTGATATCCATGTAACATTCAGCCTCATGGCTAGATGATGCTCAAGCAATGAGACACAGCCCTCAAACTGGTCACACGTCCTGCAGATTCAGTCATCTAGACAGCCAAGAGTGACTTGCCAATTACTGAGTCTGCGTAACACACAATACTGAACTCCTCTGCCATATCTTGAGTTAAAATGCTCTTGACCTAAATTTAAGTAGATCATTGTTTCTCTTTTTCAAAAAGAGTTAAAATTGTTACCTGTCGTTAATGCAATTTTAAATTGAAGAGAAACAACAGGGTGGCACGGTGGTTTGCACTGTTGGCTCTCAGTGCCCAGGTTCGATTCCAACCTTGGGTAACTGTGTGGAGTTTGCAGGTTCTCAGTGTCTGTGTGGGGTTTCCGCCCAGTCCTCCTGTTTTCTCCCATAGTCCAAACACATACAGGTTAGTTGGATTGGCCATGATAAACGTGAGGTCACAGGTTCTGGGTGGGGTGCTATTTGGAGGTTTGTTGCAGACTTGATGGGCCAAATGGCCTCTTTCTGCACTGTAGGGATTCTGTGATTCCATAAACTCACTGACTACATACTCACCTCTTTGCACCAATATCACTTCTTTCAACCTTCCTGAATACTGGAAGGGTTCTGGTGGGTTTAGCTGCTCCAACTAAGCTTGGCCTGAGACTTTTATTGACAAACTCCGCTGCTGCCATTCACTTTCAGATTCCTCCACTCCCTGCTCCTCTCCAAACATCTTTTTGAAAGACAGAGCAAAAACAAAAGATCTGAGCTTCAGATGAAGAGGGCTAGGGAACAGTTAGCTCAGTTGGCCAAATGGCTAGAGTGCAATGTATAATGAATTCTACAGTGTGTGTCCAATCTACATAGCAGCGGAGATCATTCTTGAGGCCTGCCTCCACCCCTTGACCCATGGTAATATTGTGGCATAAAACACCATTACTAACCCTCAGTCACAAGCTTGTGGAAATCAAACAATGAATTGGAATGTAGCCACTATGGAAATATTGTCATTTCTTTAGTTTCTAAAACTGCATTTGCATTATGAGAGACCTATACCAGTTTAGAATGTCATGCACCCAGCACCTCACTGTCCTCCATCCCAGGTTTATTCTGGTCTTCAAGGAAATCCTTCTCGGTGAAGTCCAGCTTCCATGGACCAGCAACATAAGTACATCACTAATCAAAAAAAAAACCAAAGAACTATGGCTGTTGGACATCAGAAACAATAAGAGAAATTGCTGAAAATACTCAACAGATCTGGCAGCATTTGCAGTGAGAAAGCAGAATTAACTATTCGGGTACAAAACTGAATCGAGTCCAAAGCTGAAATTTTGAAACCATTGATAAAGGGTGACAGAACATGACAAGTTGATGAGTTAACATGCAGGTCAGCCATGATTTAACTGAATTAGCAAAGGGCTGCATAGTCTATTCCTTTTTCTATCCAAAGAGTCTAGGAAGTGATAAAGACTGAAAAGCCTACATTAACTTTCCCAAATGATAAGAGATGCACTTTTTGGAAAACGAGAAATGAAAAATTTGCATTTGGAATTAGAGAAAAGGGAGAGAACCTTAGTGTGATACTTGAATTGATACTTCTCTTTTTCCTCCTGTTTCAGGGCTGTTTGCATTGTTCTTCTGGTTATAATCCTTGTATTTCTACTGATCATTGGATGCTGGTACTACAAGAAACGTAATGGATACTTAGTTCTCCAGGTAACCTAAAAGATATTTGACTGCAGTTGTATTCAACTTAAAGCTGCTGTGTATATTGTCAAGACACTTTACAGGGGAATAGTGTTCCCTCCACAAATGAAATAAAATATCCGATTTTAATTGTTTAGCGGTTAGATCAGACCATGTGTGGTTTTAATCTCAAGATTTCAGCAATGCCAAATCCCATTAGTTTATTTACAATCTATATTCTGGATCTTTATTCAGTCTGGTGTATAGATTTTGCAGTTTTGATTGTACTTGAATTAGCAGTCGTATGTAGGAGAGATTAATGTGAACTGCATTATAACTCCCCAAATGTTTTGTCGCGAGGCAACAAATCAGCTAGACCAGGTAAATATTCAGAAGCAAAAGAATCTCATAAATGTGGGAATTGAAAAACCATATCCCAGTTAACTCATACTTGTTTATATGCTATGTTACCCTATTTGATATTGCACCCTTCAAGGTGTACCATCTAATTTCAGAACCGGCACTTATCCAATACTGTCGTGGGTTCTTTGATGGCAAGACACCATGACAGTGAGGAAGGAACCCCACTGGAGAGTAAATCATCATTGCATGATTTCACTAGCTCAAATCTGGTAAGATTTTCTCCCCCAAAATTTAATACTTTTCAGACTTGAAAATTTGCATTACATGGCTTACAATTTTGGCTCTTCTGGAAAAATTGAAGGTGTGGCATTTTGTGTAAGCAAAAAGATTGAATTTTAACACCTGATTGAATTTGTCATTTGGAGTGTGCACCAGAACCAATCAGAACAGAAGTAGCTCTGTCAATGAGATCATGGCTGATCTGCAGCCTACCTCATATCCCTTGATACCTTAGATAAATTTTTGTTGAGCAATCTCAGGTTTAAAATTAACAACTGATCTAGCATCAACTGCCTTTTGTGGAAGAGTGTTCCAAATCTCTGCCATACTGTGTGTAGAAGTGCTTCCTACAGACTAAATCTTCCTAGGTGCCTTCGTACCTTTCATAACTACAATAATTAACGTAAAATTACTATGCTCCCACATACCTGTACAACACAAACATGCTAAGCCTGTTGTGAATATGGTTTCCAGTCATAAACCATCCATCAATCGCTGCTGATTTAATCTGTCAGATTAAGCATGTAAATTAGTTTTAAAAAAACACTAATTACAATTATTTTCTCTTAACAGATTCCAAATGCTCCTCCTGCATATGAGAAAAATGCTTCAGAACAACTGCCACCGGCATATTCCCCTTAAATTGTCAAAGGGTATTAATCCTGTGCTTCCGATGTTATTATCCCAAACTTGGTTACGCAGCAATGTAATGTTTGTTTTCCGTATACATTAATTGCTTAATACTGATTTTTGCATGAAATAAACCAAAATTAAATAACTTCATTTGTTCAAAATTTAGGATCACATTTGGCAAGGCCCTTCAAAAATTTCATCAGATAAAATAATGGTTTGAATTTTAGTAACTGAATTAAACTGCACAAGAATGGTGATGTCATACACACTAGATATATATTATCATGTGAATTACAACCAGTAGAGAGAGAAGCTCGGCTTTCTTTATGAAGATGGAAAGTAAGCTGTGAGTTTACAAATCAGGATTTGATGTTCACCGAGGTCAACTTTGTTCCAAAAAAAAGTTAAATAACAGAACAGCAGCAAACATCGTAATATTAGGTTCCCTTCTAGTAAAATTAAAAAAGGTGGACAAGCAAGATTCACCTTAATTGAGATTTCTGCATCAAGTCCTATGAAAATTACGGGGAGTTGGTTATTGAGTCAGGCTGTAGAATTGTATTTTGCTTTTTAGCTATCAGTTCAGTTAAGAAAAAAATCAAGTGAAGAAATCACTGGGAAGGTACATTATGTTGATGGGCTGTTTTCAGCAAGTATGGTCATGTTACAACATACCTGGATAGCAAACCGCCAGTTGCAACCACTGCACTCCCAAACGTGCCACCAATGGGGAATGTAAAGTAAAACACAAATCAGTTAGTTAATTTCCTCCTCCCTGCTCACCCCATCCCTAGCCAACCCAGGTCCATCTTGTAATACATCTAGCATTGAATTGTAGAAGGCCATTAGCAAAGATGTTGCACGTTTGTTACAAAAATTCTTTCCCAACCTGCACTATTTAAAAACAGTAGGACAGAACTTGGTCATTATATATTAGCTAGTTAAATATTATAGGGAAGTATATCGGATTTGACATTAGGGACAGAGTGCCTGATACTTGGAGAAATGAGGTGATCAGAACCAGCACAGACATAAGCAGGGCAAGTCATGGCTGATTAACCTGGTGAAACATTTTTGAAAGGTCACAAACATGGTGGATAACGTACTATCTGTGGATGTTAACTCTATGAACCGTAAACAAAAAGGCATATGAAAGAGAGGAGGATAGCAAAAACTTAAGCAAAAAGAATTGTAATTATTCAAATTAGGTCAGTTTTCTCTAGAATTTAAAAGTTCGGGGTGATCTGATTGAAGTCTTGGAGATATAATCAGTAAAAGAGAGGGTAGATAAAAAATATTTCTATTGGTCAGGTATTCTAAAATTAGGGGTTGTAGTTTGAGAATAAGGGCCACACCATTCAGGAAAGATGTTAGGAAGCAATTTTACATACAAAGAGTGGTAGATATCAGCAATGAATGCTGGATTAGTTGTTAATTTTAAATCTGAGCAAGATAAATGTTTGTAAAGGCAAGGTATTAAGGGATGAGGTCGAAGGCAGATTTAGAGTTAGGCTACAGATCAGCAATGATCATATCGAATGGAGGAACAGGCTTGGGGGCTGAATGGCCCACTGTTCCTATATTCTCAGGAATCTGCACCAGAATGAAAGCATAGAGTTTATGTCCGAGTTTGCAGATGATAAGTTAGTGGGACACCAAGTTGATCAAATGTTTTTTTATTTGTTCATGCGATGTCAGCAAGGGCAGCATTAATTTCGCATCCCTAATTTCTAATGAAGAGGGCAGTGAGAAGGTTCAAGAGACATTTTTGAACGACTGCAGCAGTCATGGTGTGGCCCAGAGTGATTTTAGGTTGTTCCAAGATTTCTCAGCCAAGTACAATAATGGGACAGTGATATATTTTCAATGAGTGACTCAGGGGAATATAGCAGATAAGTGGCATGCCTATACTTCTGCAATTGCCCTTTAGGTCACTGGTTTGGAAGATTCTATCAGAGAGGACTTGTCAAGCTGCAGCAGTGCAGTGTGTAAACTAGTACTTCCTAAGCATTTTACCAGTGATCCCATTACTAATTTTGAAAACTGTAGCAACTCCTCATTGAGCGGTCAGAGAAGACGTATTAGTCTGTGAAGTGGGGTAATGGGGGCAGCTATCGTGGTCTTGAGCTCAAAGTTCCAGTTCATGACTCCACTCGGGATCTGGAATCCCCACTTTGAGAAGCCCTGATTGTAGACAATATGCCTTTTACCACAGAAATCATCTGAATGTATCATCTTTGAACTGCTAATGAGATTGTATCCTTTCTCAAATAAGGACATCAAAACTGTACCCAGATACAATCTCATTGACATCCCTGACAGCTGGAGCAACATTTCCCTATTTTTGTGCTCAATATTCATTGTAGTAAATAAGAACATTGCATTTTCATTCCTAATCACTTGCTGTAGCTGCATACTAACATTTTGCAGTTCATGTGCCAGGACATTCAGTTTTGTGGAATAGAGATTTAATAAATACGTCAACTGTAATTTGAGATTGAAGAAAAGTACAGCAATTCTCTTCATTTCAAAAGAAATTTACTCAAAAAATTAAATTTACCAGAGGTTTTAAAGACAAATGAAACCTACTTCAGGCTAGTTTTGAAACAATGAAGCTATTAAGCCAAACTAATACAAAGTTGAAGCATGCAAATTGTTGTAGGTCAGTACTGTTACTAATGGGCTAAATAAAGAGCCACACAAAAAAAAAATCAGACTCAAATTTCACCAGGACAGGGTCCACCAAGGACAAACAAGTAGGAAATACAATCCCCCTACTCTGTGTTACACAGTCATAAATTAATCATTTTAACATATATTCAGTAAAGTTCCTAAAGATTTAAGCAAAAAAAAAAAGAATTTTTATCATACAACATGCTAATGCCTTGTGCATATTTATCCACAGATATGATCACCTATTCAAAGTTGAAAACTTTGGGACTCTGTTTCCTGAGTGTTTGAATACAAGAGCAATTTTAGGTAAAGCAATGCAGTGAGAGAATTATCTTTTTGCCTAACGAGGTAGAATCAAAGGGTCATGATGCATGCTGACACTTCCATTTCTATATTGGGCAACTAAATAATCACGTACGAGGACAGGAATTTAATTAAAAGATACGATAATAGTTTGCAAAAACCTAACTGTATGTAAGAACATATGGAAAGAAAAGTGTAATTTTGAACAATTATTTATAAATCAGGACAGAAGTTATTTTCTTCACAATGTACCAGAAGAGAACAATGTCCATAATATAGGGAACACAGTTATTCCTACAAAGCATTTGTCACATCATACCATCGATGGAAAATCTCCTTGAATAGGTTATTAATCTCCAATGGACAATTCAGAGTTGTAAATGGCTGGAACACCCACT
>NW_025968571.1:22825-23359 GCF_021869965.1 Rhincodon typus | reverse complement strand
GTTTTCGTTTCCTCGAAAGGTTTGACGTCCTTCTTCAAATCTCCAATGAGTATCGGCCCAAACTATTCATACTTTCATCAGACTACCTGCCAGCGTGTGTCGGTATCAGTTTTACTCGGATTACCTCGATGACAAAAGAGAACTGATGTACTGTGACCCGGGCCTTTCGCTTTCTGCTGATTACACAAATTTTACTCTCTATCCCTTAGGCTCTTCAATCAGTGTCAGCAGCTTTCTGCCTACATTTCAGTTCCTGGAATCTTGCTTTGCACTTAATTAGCGTGGATGTTATTTTGTGCATTTCAGTTTCTAGCAATAACTGTTTTTCATGGATTTTCTCTGAACTTTATTTGTCAACACGTCAGTTGTATTCACACTGATTATTGTCATTTAAGAATATTTTGAACACAGTACCTTTTGCAAATTTTAATTGTGACAATCTCTTGTGTGCAGATTTTTTTTTGTTTTATCACTATCAATGAGTCCCTGATTACAGTGTGAATGATATTGTGTTGTTCAGAATTTCAGGTTGAC
>NW_025968571.1:19009-22725 GCF_021869965.1 Rhincodon typus | reverse complement strand
GCTGGAAGTGCCTGGGGATGATGCGGGTCTTCTTGTTGTCCCGGGCCGCGTTACCGGCCAGCTCGAGGATTTCAGCCGTCAGATACTCGAGCACCGCAGCCAGATAAACCGGCGCTCCGGCACCCACACGCTCAGCATAGTTACCCTTTCTCAGGAGCCTGTGAACACGGCCCACCGGGAACTGCAGACCAGCCCGGGACGACCGGCTCTTCGCCTTCGAGCGAGCTTTCCCACCAGCGCCCTTTCCTCTCCCAGACGTGACGAATATATTACAAGCACTTTCACACAGTATGATGCAATGCGCCCACATTCCGGCATCTTATACCTTCGGGAGGAATGGTGGTGCGGCCATTGCTGATTGGCCACATTGTTTAGCTTCTCTATATGTCGTTTCAATTCCCAATCAGATATCTGCTTCACTCACCAATCCGGAGAGGGCCCGGGGAGGAGGCCGGAAAATACCGGCGCCAAATCATCAAACGCTTTCTTTCTGATTTGAAAAGCCCGCCAATATGTACCAAAAAGTAGGAAGGTGAACACAATAGAATGCACGAATACTCGAGTTAATTTACTTTTAGATTCTAAATGTATACTTTACATAATCTCCCTTTCCCTCACCTCCTTGAATATGTCAATTTCTGACCTAGAATCGGATTTTCTGAACATTAAATGCAAGCGGAAACAAAAAAGCGCCAAAATCTGCACTCTGCAACTAATTTATTTCGCATTTCAAAAACACCCGATAAGTTGATAAAACATTCGATAACGTTCTTCCAGGTGAGCGCCTTAATTGCGGACACCGTTTTTCGAGAATATTTAAAAGCGGCCCTCCCTTATTGCACTCGATCAGAGTTCAGCAAAAGCTCCACATTTACTATGTCAGTCCGGCAGCTGTTCTGGTTTTATCTCGGCTCATTTTGAAAGTATCTCCCCGACAGCAAAAAGCCTCAACAACCTGACAAAACCCGCGAGGAGATCTGGAAATAAAACAAAAGGGCGAAACGGAACTCGGAGGAAAAGTATATTTTCTTCCTTGCCCTTTTGCATACCCCACCGGGTCTTGTAGCTTCTGAATCGATTGAGTGAGAGAGGAACACGATCACACAGAAATTGCTCAAAATAGCTCATTGGTCTTTGACATGATCCCTGTCCACAGGCAGCGATTACAGTTGTGTATGAACACATCCGAGAACAAGCGCGCTCAGGGCCAGGGATCAATTGTTAATTTACGGAAGATTTATAAAATACAAATGTCGTACAGACATTAACATCATAGTTCAGTTGTTTCAGGGAAGCTGTGGGTGGCTCTTAGAAGAGCCGTTGGGTTTTGGGTGTGTTTTTTTTCAACACAACGTGGTGTCTCACTTGGAGCTGGTGTACTTGGTCACCGCCTTTGTACCCTCCGACACGGCGTGCTTGGCCAGCTCCCCGGGCAGCAGCAGCCGCACGGCGGTCTGGATCTCCCGGGAACTGATGGTGCTGCACTTGTTGTAATGGGCCAGGCGGGAAGCCTCCCCCGCGATGCGCTCGAAAATATCGTTGACGAATGAGTTCATGATGCTCATGGCCTTGGAGAAGATGCCGGTGTCGGGGTGAACCTGCTTCATCACTTTGTAGATGTAGATAGAATAACTTTCTTTCCTGGACCTTCTCCTCTTCTTGCCGCTTTTCGCTGGCGCCCTCTTCACCACTTTCTTAGCGCCCTTCTTGGCAACTTGTCCTTTCCTTTCCTCTACAATTGCGACAGTCCATATTCAATATTGAACAAGAAGAAGTGGGCTCAGAGCTCGCTTTTTATAGCCTGATGGCGTCAGCAATGCTAATGAAGGATGGGAGAAAGCCTTGTTCCTCAATGGGTAGTTTACAAGAATGTTAAAACATGACATTAGCCTTTCTGTGATTGGTTAGTATGGGACAAAACGTGAATCTGCCCGGATCTGCAATGAAATTTCAAACGCAAATCGAAATTTTGTACACGGATCAAACTCCGAGCTTTCTCCAAATCGTGACATCCTAATCGCGATTTAATCTACATCTTTTGATAATGGTTTTCTTTTCTCCTCCGTTTAAAAATGTCATCACGTTAGTTGTCAAGTGACAAAATGCACTGAAATCTGACAGTGGTGTGTTTCACTCCTGGAAATGATGGAACTACTGACAATTGCATCGTGCTTGATGAACATGGGAGTTAGGGAATGTTCTCTCTTGCTCATGTTTCTTGTCCTCCACTCTCTGAAGTTTAAGGACGTTATACCAGCATCTGCTCCGTCAACACCCTTCAGTTTTCGTTTCCTCGAAAGGTTTGACGTCCTTCTTCAAATCTCCAATGAGTATAGGCCCAAACTATTCATACGTTCCTCAGAATACCTGCCAGCGTGTGTCGGTATCAGTTTTACACGGATGACCTCGATGACAAAAGAGAACTGATGTACTGCGACCCGTGCCTTTCGCTTTCTGCTGATTACACAAATTTTACTCTCTATCCCTGAGGCTCTTCAATCAGTGTCAGCAGCTTTCTGCCTACATTTCAGTTCCTGGAATCTTGCTTTGCACTTAATTAGCGTGGATGTTATTTTGTGCATTTCAGTTTCTAGCAATAATTGTTTTTCATGGATTTTCTCTGAACTTTATTTGTCAACACGTCAGTTGTATTTACACTGATTATTGTCATTTAAGAATATTTTGAACACAGTACCTTTTGCAAATTTTAATTGTGACAATCTCTTGTGTGTAGATTTTTTTTTGTTTTATCACTATCAATGAGTCCCTGATTACAGTGTGAATGATATTGTGTTGTTCAGAATTTCAGGTTGACTGAGGGTTAGTTTTATTTCTCATTATTGGCTGTGTAAAAATGGGAGTGCAGTTATCGATCTGCCATTTCAGCTTCCACTAAGTGAATGATTATTACTCCCTCACAATCTGTCCATCAGTTTCTGCTGACCGAATGTGAGTGTGCAGTAATCAATCTGTACCAATCAGTTCCTCCAGTGATTATGCTTGTGTAATTATCAGTCTATCCCCAAAGCTCGCTCCTGTGTGAATGTGTAATTGTAGTTATCAATCTGTCGCTATCAGGTCTTTGCTATGTACGTGTGTGCGTGTATTTACCGATTTCTGCTGTGAATGAGAGTTTAGTTATCCATATGCTTATGTTCATTTCACAGCCTCTCTCTCAGTTTCTGCATTGGGAATATGGAAATGTATTTATTACCTGTACCTGTCCGTTTCTATCACGTGAAAATGTAATTGTTGTCATTAATGTGTCCCTGTCAGTTCGTGCAATTCAAGAGTGTGACTGTAGTTATTAACCTGGCCCTCTTAGTTTCTGTTATGTCCAGATTGATCTGGACCTGTCAATTTCTGCTTGGTGCATACGTGACTGTCAATACATACCTGTCAGTTTCTTGTCTGAACATGTGAATGTAGTTATCAAAACTGTACCTGTCAGTTAATTTGCTGTGAAACTGAGTGTGTAATTATCAATTTGCTCTTATCAATTGCTGCATTGTGAATATGAGTGTGCTTACTCATCTTTCTAGGACAGTTATTGTTGTGTGAATGTGTGAGCATATTTACCAATCTGTCCCTGCCAGTTTCTGAAATTTGAATGTGATTTTATTTATCAATCTGTACCAGTCAGTTTTTATTTTAGCACTTTCAGTCTCTACCTGACAGGTTCTGCTATTTCAACATTGGAGTTCAGTTACTGATCT
>NW_025968571.1:0-18909 GCF_021869965.1 Rhincodon typus | reverse complement strand
CAGAGTTCTCGACATGAGCGACAGTGCAGCCGCCGAAACGGCTCCTCCAACCTCTGCCAGCACCAAACTCAAGATTCCCAAGAAGAAGAAGGCGGCGTCTCCCAGGAAAAAACCAGCCGGTCCCGGGTTGGGCGAGCGGATTGTGAAGATTGTCGGGGAGAGCAGCGATCGGAAGGGGACGTCTCTGGCCGCTATAAAGAAGGCGCTGCAGAGAAGCGGCGTCAATGTGGAGAAGCAAAATGCACAGATCAGGATGGCTGTCAAGAGGTGTCTGCCGAAAGGCTCCTTAGTTCTGGTCAAGGGCCAGGGCGTCTCCGGCTCCTTCAAACTCCCAACGAATCCAGTCACGGCAAAAGTGGGAAAGAAGGCGAGACCAGCAGCATCCGCCAAGAAACCAGCCGTGAAGAAAACAACGGCCAAGAAGGTGACAGCGAAGAAATCCCCAGCTAAGAAAGCGGCCGTCAAGAAGGCAGCAACGCCGAAGAAAGCGGTGAAGAAAGCAGCGCCTAAGAAAAAGACTCCCGTGAAGAAGGTGAAAAAGATCAAGAGCCCCAAGGCCGCAAAACCGGTCCCGAAATCGGGTAAACCGAAGGCCAAGCCCAAAGCGAAAGTGACCAAGAAAGCAGCAAAGAAATGAAGCAGTCTGTGCAACATGTAACCACCTGAACACAAAGGCTCTTCTCAGAGCCACCCATATCTCTCAGGAAAGAGCTGAGCCCGGATCAAATGATCCCTGTCCCATCTCCGAGTGCAGGGTAAATTATATATTAATTAATGTGAGTAACTCGTCCACATTTCTCTGCCAGATTTACACCCAGTCTCTCTCCCATAGTCTACAATAAATCAGTATTAGGCCCACATCATACTGCCCATAGGTTCGGGTGCAGTTTCATTTCATGTCCGTCTGCTTTTCACATATTCAGGGAGAGTCTCTGAGAGGAACACTGGGCCAGAAACCCCGCTTCGCAACACAATCCCCAAGAAATGATTTTCTCCCATTCAGCTAAAGGAATAGAAACTGACATTGAATTGGAAGCAACCGTGTGTTGTCTCGTTAAGAAAGGCCGGGACATGGCCGTTTAATTGTGTCGCAACTGCTTTTAAAAGTTCCAGGTTTTGTTATCTTTGAACATGAAGCTTGAGTCTGTATGTTTTTTGACGGGCCTTATGTTCACAGCCCTTGTGGAGAAAAGGTTGAGTTCCAGATTCATTTGGGGGCTGGAGTTAGCTGGAGGCGGAGCTGGATATTTCTCTGTCCGTCACTCAGTTTCCTGCCCGGGCCGCCTCTCACTCTGTGTCAGCTGTTTCTCAGTCAGGCCGGGGCGGGCTGTATAAAAAAGGAAGGTGAGGCAGCGCGAATCGCATTCGGCAGCGATTGGAGTGAAGAAGCGTGATGTCTGGAAGAGGCAAAGGAGGCAAAGGCCTGGGGAAAGGCGGAGCGAAGCGGCACCGGAAAGTGCTCCGTGATAACATCGAGGGCATCACGAAACCAGCCATCCGGCGCCTGGCTCGCCGTGGTGGGGTCAAGCGCATCTCGGGCTTGATCTACGAGGAGACCCGCGGGGTGCTGAAGGTTTTCCTGGAGAATGTGACCAGGGATGCGGTCACCTACACTGGGCACGCCAAGCGCAAGACGGTCACTGCCATGGATGTGGTGTACGCTCTGAAACGCCAGGGCCGCACTCTCTATGGGTTCGGCGGCTGAGCAAATCGACCCTTTTCCAGCGAACCAAAAGGCTCTTTTCAGAACCACCCAAACCCTCCAAGTGAGAGCGGAGACCTGAGCACAGGAAAGGCAGCACATAGAGAGGGTGTAGTGTACCGCAGCTGGTTATTCCATATCTCGAATTGTAATTCTGTCCTGACGCGAAATGTTACAGATTGCAGTATTTCTATTTCATTCCTTCCAGGAATGATATTCAGTTCAGTTTTCATTCAGGGAAGCCTGCAGATGTTTTAATGGCCTCTTATTACACTCTCTCTGTTGCAGTTTTCGGACTAATTCTAACTGGGTGAAAGAAAAATGAGCCGATAAATTGAGATTGTGTAACTTTTTTTAGCGTGCACTGTTAGCTTTGAAGATGCTTAAATCGGCGGTGTTATTTAGATTCATTCACGGAGGTGACACGGCCGGTTGATTAGTTTGAGATAACAAGGTGTGGAGCTGGATGAACACAGCAGGCCAAGCAGCATCAGAGGAGCAGGAAGGCTGACGTTTCGGGCCTCGACCCTTCTTCAGAAGTCTGGGCTGTGTTAAAACCCCGCGCTTTCCTCCTACCTGTTACGGGCAGATCAGGCAATGATCCCGCGTCCTGTCCGCGTTAACTGCAAGTTAGGTTTAAAAAGAAATCCCACAAAGTACAGATTTTATCGTCGTTGGACTTTACTTTATTTTGCATTTAAAGACAACTTAATTTCAGGATTGCGAGGGTAAAATCGGCGCGCTTTTTGAAATTGACAAACTGTCATTTCAAGTTAACCAATCAGACTCCAACAACTATTTTATTGCCTTTTCTGTACCTTCCGCAGCTGTTTCTCAGTTGGTTGAGGGACGGGACTGTATCCATTCCCAGCTCTAAGGCGGGATCTTCAATTCTCTTAAATAGGCAGCACCGCCACAGGCTCAGCATTGATAGCAGCAGCGTGTAAGTGTGTTGTAGAGAATTGAAGGGAATGGCCAGAACCAAGCAGACAGCGCGTAAATCCACTGGAGGGAAAGCTCCCCGCAAGCAGCTGGCGACCAAAGCGGCCCGCAAGAGCGCTCCGGCCACGGGCGGGGTGAAAAAGCCTCATCGCTACAGGCCTGGCACGGTAGCTCTGCGGGAGATCCGCCGCTACCAGAAATCCACCGAGCTGCTGATCCGCAAACTGCCCTTCCAGCGCCTGGTGCGGGAGATCGCTCAGGACTTCAAGACTGACCTGCGGTTCCAGAGCTCGGCCGTGATGGCCCTGCAGGAGGCCAGCGAGGCTTACCTGGTGGGGCTGTTTGAGGACACCAACCTGTGTGCCATCCATGCCAAGCGAGTCACCATCATGCCGAAAGACATCCAGCTGGCCCGCCGGATTCGCGGGGAGCGCGCCTAAACGGAGCGTGCCTGGCCCTGCACGTTAACCCCGAGAAACCCAACGGCTTTTTTCAGAGCCACTAAGCTACCCACAAAGAGCCGAACTGACGCATGATGTGCGTTTCGTTGTTATATTTCCATATCTTACCATTATTGCACCGGGCTAATTCAGCTGTAATTGCAGGAACTGCATCTGGCTGAAGAAAACACAAGTGCGTAGGACTGATACATTTGTGTTATTTAAATTAAAACTCAATAAGTGTATTTTAATTATAAATTGAGGTTTAAATTAGTCACAAAATAATTGAAGTACGGCATCCCTGTATGCAAATTAGAAATTCACGACAAAACCTCTGCTTTTTGCTTCCCTTGGCCTTTCCTCGAGCTCTACTTTCAGCCTCCTGTTTGTTTACCTTGGATTCCAGCATCTGCTGTTTCTTTTTTCTGATAACTGTGACCATGGCTGAGAAGGAGGGCAGGGAAAATGGCGCCAAATCGTTAAACGCTTTCTTACAAATTTGAAAATCCCGCCAATACGTAGAAACCATGAGGCGGTTTTCGACAGAAGAGTGCAAGTGTACTTAACGAGTTGATTTGATTTTCAGATTACAAAATCTGTACTTCACACAATTTGTTTCCTCATTCCACAAGAGGCTTCTCTCTCACTCTCTCTCTGTCTCGCTACTGTGTTGCTTTAAATGACTTTTTTTTAGAATCTCCTCGGATTATTCTTACCGCTATCTCATATCCCCTCTTTGCCCTCCGGATCTCCCTCTTCAGAATGCACCTAATCTTTTTATACTGTTCAAGAGATTCAGTTAAACCTCATTTTCAATATCTAATTTTTTTTTTCTATTCTCAACGTCGAACCTTAATAATCTAATTCAACGATTGCTCATTAATCCTACTTTGGTAGATGTTCTTCGGAACGTTTGCTCAGATTCGATCAATCAAACGGTCTCTTTCTGCTGTGTTTAGATTCCATGAACGTGCTTCCTGATCGATGTATTGATAGGGACACCGTCTTTTCATTAGTTTTAAAGTCTCCCTCCCTTATTCCAGTTTACACCTAACTGCTGTAACTATTGAAGATATTTCTTCACAATTGTCCAGTGAAAATATGTGGGTTGAAATTAGAAAAAGGAAAGGAATGATCACCTTGATGAGATTGTATTAATAGGCCCCACAATAGTCAGATGGACATTGACGAACATATATGTAGAGACATCTCAGACATAAGTAAGGATAATAATGTTGTAATAGGTGATTTTAATTTTCCAAAGGTTGAGTGGGACTACACTAGTTCCACAGGTTTGGATAGTGAAGAACTTGCTAATTGTGTTCAAGAAAGTTTTTAAAAAAACGTTTTCTTCAGTAATGGGGCAGGGTGAGTGATTGATGAGATAGTGCAGGAACACTTTGGGTCTATGATGGTAATTTTATTAGCTTTAAACTAGTTATGAAAAAGATAATACTTCCTTGAAAGTTAAAATTTTTAATTGAAGTAAGGCAAATATTAATGGTATGAGACAAGAACTTTCAAAAGTCATTCAATAGAATTCCTATAGTGTGGAAACAGCAACTTGGCCCAACAAGTCCACACCGTCCTCCAAGAGCATCCCACTCAGACTCATTCCCCTATCTAACCCACCGAACCTAAACATCCCTGGGCACAATGGGCAATTTTAGCTTGGCCAATCCACCTACCCTGCACATCTTTGGACCGTGGGAGGAAACCAGAGCACCTGGAGGAAACCCACGCAGATATGGGGAGAATGCAAACTCTCACACAGACACTCGCCCAAGGCTGGAATCGCACCCAGGTCCCTTGTGCTCTGAAGTGCTAACCACTGTGCCACCCATTGGTAGTAGAGTGTTCACAGGTAAGGGGATGTCTGATAAGTGGAAGGCATTCACAAGTGTCATATGAAAGTTCAGAGTTAATATGATCGTCTTAGACTAAAAGGTAAGCTGGCAGGATAAAGGAACAATGGATTAATAAAGATATTGAGGTTCTCGTTGGGAATACAAAAGAAATCGTATTAGATAGAGACAACTGGGTCCAAATGAGTGTAGAGACAGGAGGAAAAAAAATGACCTTTTCATCAGTAATACGGCAGGGCTAGTTACTGATGTGATAGTGAGGGAGCACTATGGAGTGTAGGGGCATTCTGAAGAGATCAGGAAAGCAAAGAGGGGATTCAAGATAGCTTTAGTGTAAAAGTTTAGGATAATCCAAAGAGATTCTGCAAGATCATTAAAAGCAAGCGAGTGATTAGAGAGAAAGAGATGAGCTCTTAATACAGAGGCTACCTATTTGAGTTTTGAAACTCAGAAGACAGGAGGAATAGAAAACAAATATTTCACAAATAAAATTGTTGGGGGAGAGAAATAGAAGCTCGAGAACTTGGGAAATAAATATTGATATTTTGAAAACAATTCATATTATAGAAGAGGAAGCGTTGGAGGTCTTAGAAAGCATAGAGTTGAATAAATGTCCAGAATCTGATATACTGTATTGAGGATATTGTAGGAAGTTAAGAAGGAAATTGCAGAAACCCTTGCAGTAATGTTTGTACCATCTATAACTACAGTGAGGTGCGGCATGACTGGAGGTAGTCTAATGTGCCTTTATTTTCAAGAAGGGATGTAAGGAGAAGCTTAGTAAGTATAGGCCTGTGAGTCTGAATTATGTGGTGGGTACATTGTTGGAGGTGATTCCAAAAGATACGATTCATATGTATGGGGTAGGTGGGGGTTTTCAAAGAATGGTTAGGGATAGTCAGCATGGTTTTGAGTGAGGGAAATTATATCTCAAAATTGATTGAATTTTTTGAGGTAGTAACCAAGATGATTGAGAGCAGAGTGGTAGACATTGTTTACTTGGACTTTAGTGAAGTGTAGGGGTGACCTGCATACAACAAAGTGGCCCCTGTTTGAACAAAGACACACAAGGACTAAACAAAATGGGGCGGTCTGCTCTAACATTTAAATTGAAACATACTAATACCTTGGAAGAGATCTGCCCAAGGTCGTAGAAAGGCCCTGCAACCCATCATCTGAGACAACAAGGTGTAGAGCTGGATGAACACAGCAGGCCAAGAAGCATCAAGACAGTTTTGATAAGAGGATGCCTAAGAACGGATAAATGACTCCAGTCTCATCAATGAAAGGATGTTGCTCCACTAGAGACATAGCATCAGGGGTCTAAATCTTAGCTTAGACTAACTCCCTGAACAGCTACAAAAAAGAACAACAGCGAAAGGTATTTCATAGCAGTTAGCTTCTTAAACTATAGTATTAAGAAAAAAAAGGTTCTATTTAAAGAATTATTTGACAATCACAGAAGTAGGTTTCAACATATAACCAGAATATAATACAAGCAGTTGAGGAAAACACATTTAAACCCATGTGAAAGTGAATCAGCTTTAGGACATGCCTTATCTTACATCGTAAACAAGACAGATTGATCCAATTCATTAGTGACAAAGTGCTAGTGGTAAAAGTAGCTGTAGAACTTTACACTTTAATTACTGTTATAAGATTAGAGCTAATCATGTAGCTGTTACTTAAAACTAACTGCCATATATATATCAGGATGGTGGGAAATATCAAATTTAATCAATCCTTTTAGAAAGGGGTCACACATAATACCACAAATAATAGGATTCAAACAGCTCTTCGAGATAAAGTCTCGGACAGACCAGGAGTATAGCTAATAACTTACAGAATGTGAATTAATAGGATGCATAGAAAGATCCCCAAGGCCCAGTGATGACAATGTCTAGTAAACACCATGAGATAATGAGAACCGAGGCTGTTCCTATGACCATGATTGATTTGGTGCCCCATGGGGTTAGGTGTTTGGATTAAGGTGAAGGACAGTGACTACTTTGCATTTGATTATTGTAACATGTAGTGTATAAAAACGCTGTAGTTCCTTGCAAAATCAAAGTGTGTCATTGATCTCTCTTCCGATCTGAGCTGTAGATTAAGGGAAAAATGCTTTCTCACATCGAGAACAGATTTGTGGAAGATCCTTTGGCCCTCTCCCTGCATTAACTGGTTTCTTCTTGAATAAACATCTTCCACTTGCCTGAATCCAGTCTGCATCCTGAGTATTTGTTTGTAGCCAGGGTTCGAGGTGGGGGGGTCGGGGAGTGTGGGAATGAGGAGGGTAAGCTCCTTCACAAAGTCTTTGACAATGTTCTTCACGGCAGATGAAATAATAGGGTAAGATTACATGGGACTTGGGGTGAGGCTGGAAATTGGATACAAAACTGGCTTGATGGCAGGAGATGGAGACAGCTTGGCAGTTGCTTTCTGGACCGGAGGCCTGTTACTAGTGGTGTTCCACTCCAACTTGTGTTGGGTCCACTTTTGTTTATCTTTTAAATAAATGATTCAGATGAGAATTTAGAAGGTATGGGTAGTCATTTTGAAGGGGTCACCAAAATTAGTGGCATAGTGGACAGTGAAGATGGTTATTGAAGACTACAAAGAGATCGTGATCAATTGGGTCAATGGCTTGAGGACAGGCAGATGGAGGTACTGAGGCATTGCATTTTTGAAAAACAGAGCGGCAGGTCTTGTACAGATACAAGTAGGGCCTTGGATAGTGTTGTAGAACAGAGAGAACTAATGGGTCAAGTATATAGTTCTTTAAAGTTTGCATCAGCTGTAGACCACGTGGCACCTGGCTTCATTACTCACTCCTTTTGAACACAGGACATTTTTGAGACTTTTACTGAAGCACTATATCAGGTTCTGGTCACCGTTAGGGAAGGATATTATTGCACTGGAGGAGCTTCAGAAAAGGTTTGACCAGGATGTTGAGATAACACAATATGGAGCTCGAGGAACACAACAGGCCAGGCAGCAGAGAAGCAGGAAAGTTGACTTTTTCAAAAAAAGGGTCCTGACCCGAAAAGTCAACTTTTCTGCTGCCTCGCCTACTGTGATCCACCAGCTCCACACTGTTATCTCGTACTTACTACTTGATGCATTGCGTCATTTTAGCTCTTCTCAAATGCAGTTACAGGAAATATGAAACTGGTTGTGAGCGAGGCACTGAGATGCATTTATATGACGATGATTAAAGTCACAGGCAGTTACAGAGCAATAACAAATAATGCAATCCGAACGCTATTACCATTGCGATTCATTATAAATTCGTGATAAACGTTTCACTCTCCACGCGTTTCAGCTGTTCCGTGAGCGTGACTGACTGCAACTTGTTGGTTAAGATTTCATGTTAAATCATACACAGTGACAGGAAGAGTATCAAATAGCAAAGGGACTGAAACGGACATCAAACAATTAATGCAGAAAAAGACATTCCGACAGAGGGAATGGTCTCGCTGCTTTTCACCGATGTCGTGGGTGGCTCTTAAGAGCCTTTGGGTTGTCAGATGAAATAACGGTATCTTTACTTTTTAGTGGCGCCCCCAGCGCCGGTTTTCTTGGGCAGCAGCACGGCCTGGATATTAGGCAGTACCCCACCCTGAGCGATGGTCACCCCTCCCAGCAGCTTGTTGAGCTCCTCGTCGTTGCGCACAGCCAGCTGGAAGTGCCTGGGGATGATGCGGGTCTTCTTGTTGTCCCGGGCCGCGTTACCGGCCAGCTCGAGGATTTCAGCCGTCAGATACTCGAGCACCGCAGCCAGATAAACCGGCGCTCCGGCACCCACACGCTCAGCATAGTTACCCTTTCTCAGGAGCCTGTGAACACGGCCCACCGGGAACTGCAGACCAGCCCGGGACGACCGGCTCTTCGCCTTCGAGCGAGCTTTCCCACCAGCGCCCTTTCCTCTCCCAGACGTGACGAATATATTACAAGCACTTTCACACAGTATGATGCAATGCGCCCACATTCCGGCATCTTATACCTTCGGGAGGAATGGTGGTGCGGCCATTGCTGATTGGCCACATTGTTTAGCTTCTCTATATGTCGTTTCAATTCCCAATCAGATATCTGCTTCACTCACCAATCCGGAGAGGGCCCGGGGAGGAGGCCGGAAAATACCGGCGCCAAATCATCAAACGCTTTCTTTCTGATTTGAAAAGCCCGCCAATATGTACCAAAAAGTAGGAAGGTGAACACAATAGAATGCACGAATACTCGAGTTAATTTACTTTTAGATTCTAAATGTATACTTTACATAATCTCCCTTTCCCTCACCTCCTTGAATATGTCAATTTCTGACCTAGAATCGGATTTTCTGAACATTAAATGCAAGCGGAAACAAAAAAGCGCCAAAATCTGCACTCTGCAACTAATTTATTTCGCATTTCAAAAACACCCGATAAGTTGATAAAACATTCGATAACGTTCTTCCAGGTGAGCGCCTTAATTGCGGACACCGTTTTTCGAGAATATTTAAAAGCGGCCCTCCCTTATTGCACTCGATCAGAGTTCAGCAAAAGCTCCACATTTACTATGTCAGTCCGGCAGCTGTTCTGGTTTTATCTCGGCTCATTTTGAAAGTATCTCCCCGACAGCAAAAAGCCTCAACAACCTGACAAAACCCGCGAGGAGATCTGGAAATAAAACAAAAGGGCGAAACGGAACTCGGAGGAAAAGTATATTTTCTTCCTTGCCCTTTTGCATACCCCACCGGGTCTTGTAGCTTCTGAATCGATTGAGTGAGAGAGGAACACGATCACACAGAAATTGCTCAAAATAGCTCATTGGTCTTTGACATGATCCCTGTCCACAGGCAGCGATTACAGTTGTGTATGAACACATCCGAGAACAAGCGCGCTCAGGGCCAGGGATCAATTGTTAATTTACGGAAGATTTATAAAATACAAATGTCGTACAGACATTAACATCATAGTTCAGTTGTTTCAGGGAAGCTGTGGGTGGCTCTTAGAAGAGCCGTTGGGTTTTGGGTGTGTTTTTTTTCAACACAACGTGGTGTCTCACTTGGAGCTGGTGTACTTGGTCACCGCCTTTGTACCCTCCGACACGGCGTGCTTGGCCAGCTCCCCGGGCAGCAGCAGCCGCACGGCGGTCTGGATCTCCCGGGAACTGATGGTGCTGCACTTGTTGTAATGGGCCAGGCGGGAAGCCTCCCCCGCGATGCGCTCGAAAATATCGTTGACGAATGAGTTCATGATGCTCATGGCCTTGGAGAAGATGCCGGTGTCGGGGTGAACCTGCTTCATCACTTTGTAGATGTAGATAGAATAACTTTCTTTCCTGGACCTTCTCCTCTTCTTGCCGCTTTTCGCTGGCGCCCTCTTCACCACTTTCTTAGCGCCCTTCTTGGCAACTTGTCCTTTCCTTTCCTCTACAATTGCGACAGTCCATATTCAATATTGAACAAGAAGAAGTGGGCTCAGAGCTCGCTTTTTATAGCCTGATGGCGTCAGCAATGCTAATGAAGGATGGGAGAAAGCCTTGTTCCTCAATGGGTAGTTTACAAGAATGTTAAAACATGACATTAGCCTTTCTGTGATTGGTTAGTATGGGACAAAACGTGAATCTGCCCGGATCTGCAATGAAATTTCAAACGCAAATCGAAATTTTGTACACGGATCAAACTCCGAGCTTTCTCCAAATCGTGACATCCTAATCGCGATTTAATCTACATCTTTTGATAATGGTTTTCTTTTCTCCTCCGTTTAAAAATGTCATCACGTTCGTTGTCAAGTGACAAAATGCACTGAAATCTGACAGTGGTGTGTTTCACTCCTGGAAATGATGGAACTACTGACAATTGCATCGTGCTTGATGAACATGGGAGTTAGGGAATGTTCTCTCTTGCTCATGTTTCTTGTCCTCCACTCTCTGAAGTTTAAGGACGTTATACCAGCATCTGCTCCGTCAACACCCTTCAGTTTTCGTTTCCTCGAAAGGTTTGACGTCCTTCTTCAAATCTCCAATGAGTATAGGCCCAAACTATTCATACGTTCCTCAGAATACCTGCCAGCGTGTGTCGGTATCAGTTTTACACGGATGACCTCGATGACAAAAGAGAACTGATGTACTGCGACCCGTGCCTTTCGCTTTCTGCTGATTACACAAATTTTACTCTCTATCCCTGAGGCTCTTCAATCAGTGTCAGCAGCTTTCTGCCTACATTTCAGTTCCTGGAATCTTGCTTTGCACTTAATTAGCGTGGATGTTATTTTGTGCATTTCAGTTTCTAGCAATAATTGTTTTTCATGGATTTTCTCTGAACTTTATTTGTCAACACGTCAGTTGTATTTACACTGATTATTGTCATTTAAGAATATTTTGAACACAGTACCTTTTGCAAATTTTAATTGTGACAATCTCTTGTGTGTAGATTTTTTTTTTGTTTTATCACTATCAATGAGTCCCTGATTACAGTGTGAATGATATTGTGTTGTTCAGAATTTCAGGTTGACTGAGGGTTAGTTTTATTTCTCATTATTGGCTGTGTAAAAATGGGAGTGCAGTTATCGATCTGCCATTTCAGCTTCCACTAAGTGAATGATTATTACTCCCTCACAATCTGTCCATCAGTTTCTGCTGACCGAATGTGAGTGTGCAGTAATCAATCTGTACCAATCAGTTCCTCCAGTGATTATGCTTGTGTAATTATCAGTCTATCCCCAAAGCTCGCTCCTGTGTGAATGTGTAATTGTAGTTATCAATCTGTCGCTATCAGGTCTTTGCTATGTACGTGTGTGCGTGTATTTACCGATTTCTGCTGTGAATGAGAGTTTAGTTATCCATATGCTTATGTTCATTTCACAGCCTCTCTCTCAGTTTCTGCATTGGGAATATGGAAATGTATTTATTACCTGTACCTGTCCGTTTCTATCACGTGAAAATGTAATTGTTGTCATTAATGTGTCCCTGTCAGTTCGTGCAATTCAAGAGTGTGACTGTAGTTATTAACCTGGCCCTCTTAGTTTCTGTTATGTCCAGATTGATCTGGACCTGTCAATTTCTGCTTGGTGCATACGTGACTGTCAATACATACCTGTCAGTTTCTTGTCTGAACATGTGAATGTAGTTATCAAAACTGTACCTGTCAGTTAATTTGCTGTGAAACTGAGTGTGTAATTATCAATTTGCTCTTATCAATTGCTGCATTGTGAATATGAGTGTGCTTACTCATCTTTCTAGGACAGTTATTGTTGTGTGAATGTGTGAGCATATTTACCAATCTGTCCCTGCCAGTTTCTGAAATTTGAATGTGATTTTATTTATCAATCTGTACCAGTCAGTTTTTATTTTAGCACTTTCAGTCTCTACCTGACAGGTTCTGCTATTTCAACATTGGAGTTCAGTTACTGATCTGCAATGCCAGTTTCTGCTCGGTGAATGTTGCAGCACAGTTATTCATTTGTACCTCATACTTTCTGATATCGAAAATTGTAGTTATTAACCTGTTTTTGTTGGTAAGTGCAATGTGAATGAGAATGTAGTTATTTGGCAGTTTCTGTCATGTGAACATCTGAGTGTCATGAATCTATCCATCACTATTACCACAATATTAGTGGTGTGACTAGTTATCAACACGTCCCTGTCAGTTTCTGCTGTATGGATATGTGAGGTTAGTAATCAATATGTACCTGTGAGAATCTGTTTGTGAAAAGTGGAGTGTAGTTATCATACTGCACCTGACATTTTTTTTTTAAATCTGTGGATATTTGAATGCAGTTATAAAATTGGACCTGTCAGGTTATGCTGTGAATCTGGGAGTGTTATTATCAATCTGTTCTTCTGTGTTTCTATGATGTGGATATGTCAGGTCCTGTTAGTTTGATATATGTGAGCATAGTTATTAATGTGTACATATCCCTTTTTATAATGTGAACTTGTGAATGTTTTTAGCCAACTTTACCTGTTAGGTTTGCTATGTCAATATGTGAGTGTCATCATCAATCTGTTTTTGCCTGTTTCTGCAATGTGAATGAATGAGCAGAGCTATCAATACATGCTTGTCAGCTTCGATTTGATAACGTGGCTTAACTCTCTGGCAGCCAGTAATATTCTCAGTGAGAATGCAATTTGTTATGTAGTAGTTGTTATTAGGGTGATTTAATGCAGCTTAGATTCAGTTCCTGAGTGTATATTTGGGACGAGTATTCGGTCCATCCATCTTCAAAAATGGTGTAAATGTCAATGGGCTATGAATGTTGAATGTGACGTTGACTTGCTCACCGAGCTGGCTTGTTTTTCTTCACACGTTGCGTCACCATGTGAGGTGATATCATCAGTGGAGCCTTCGATGAAGCAATGTTGTTCTACTCCGCGTGGAAATTATACTGTCTGGTCCATTATGGTGAGTACTGTCATTTCAGTTTTGATCTGTATGGGTTTACATATGGGTTCCAATTCTATATGTTTGTGTGGAGAACCATGCCTCTGGGAATTTCTGTGCATGTCTATGTTTGGCTTGGGTTACTATGGTTACTTTGTCCAACAACAACAACAAAGTTGCTGGAAAAGCTCAGCTGGTCTGGCAGAATCTCTAAGGAAAAAACAGAGTTAACCTTTCGGGTCCAGTGACCCTTCCTCAGAACCAGTTACTGATGAGCTTTTCCAGCAACTTTGTTTTTGTTCCTGATTTACAGCATCCACAGTTCTTTCAGTTTTTATATGGTTACTTTGTCCCATTTCAACTGATGGCCTTCATTGTCTGAATGTATTGTATATTCAGACAATGAAGGCCATCAGGTTAACTGGGACAAAGTAACCATAGTAGCCCAAGCCAAACATAGACACACATGGGAATTCCCAGAGGCATGGTTTTCCATCCATACTTCAAAATCAACAAATATATAGAATCAGACGCCATATATAAACTCATACAGATCAAAACCAGAAATGACAGTACTCACCATAACAGACCAGACAGTATAAATTCCACACGGAGTAGAACACATCACTTCATCAGAGGCTCCACTGATGATGTCACCGAGCATGGTGATGAAAACATCTGAACAAAAGCAAGCCCGCTCAGCGAGCAAGTCAGCAACATTATCCACTACCCGAGCTGCAGATCTTTGCCAAACTTTAAATGCTGAAATTTGTTCAAACTGGGCAGGTGTGCATTGTTAATGGTGAAAAAAAAAACTTGTATTTCCTCCGTGTTGTTTGAGCATATCTCACTGGAAATTGACTTCAATGTATGTCTGACTCAATCTGCTCTGTGCCTGTGGGAAGGATGTTCTCTGCTCTGACAGCGGTAAAATACCTTCTGTTTGTTAGAAGCAGCTGGTCACACGTGGTTTGGACTGAGGGAATATCACTTTCTCTTAGTCCTTCAAGTATTTGCCTGGAGAAAGACAGAAGAAAAACCTCCTGTAAATCAACATCAGCCAAGTTTGATAATATTTAATTGATCAATGCAATGTTTAGTTAATAGTCATTACAATATTTTATTTCAAGCCAGGAATTTGAACAGAATTGTGTGTCTGATTCCACTCTTGCTCTAAGCTGCTCCCTGTCTGGTGGTTTTTCTTTTTGTTAATTCCATACCAATTGATTGAAGTCCAGAAACTAACCAACAGTTGTACAGTTCCATGAATGGGGCTACCCAATGCAAGTGGATCTGTGAATATGAGTTTAGCTATTGATCTATTCATGTCAGTTCCTACTTGGTGAATGATAACTACACTCACACAATCTAAGCCTTTGTTAAATTACTTATGTATTCACACAGCAGAGACTGACAGGGACAGATTGATATAGAACCATACATCCATTGAAATGATATACCACTGAAGAGGGCTGTTTGGCCTATCTTGTCCATTCCAGCCCAAAGACAAACAGATGGCTATTCTAATCCCACCTTCCTGCACACAGCCAACTGCCCCACAGCTTAAAGCACCGTCAGTTTCTGTAATGTCAATGCATTGATCAATTGGTCATCTTAGTCTCCGTTTTGTGGATATGTAAATATAGTTATCAATTTGTACCAGCCAACTTTTTCTGTATGAATATTTGAATGTAGTTATCCATCTCTACCTGTGAAAATCCAAATACAGTTATTACTATGTACCCGTCAGTCTCTACAACTTCAATGTCCAAGTTTACTTACCAGCCTGTCCCTGTCAGTTTTGCTCTGTTCATCTGAGAGTGTCAGTATTAATCTGTACCTGTCAGTTTCTGGTTTGTTAATGTGGGAATGCATTTATCAATATGTACCTGTCAGTTTCAGCCAATGTGAATGTGTGAGTGCAGTTATTAATCTATGCCTGTCAGATTCTGCTATGTGAATTTGACTGTCATTTTAAGTCTCCACCTGTCAGTTTTGTCATGTGAACAAGTGATTGTCAATCAATATGTCCCACTCAGTTGTTGCAATGAGAAAGTGTGACTGTGGTTATCAATCTGTCCATGCCACTTTCTTCCATGTGAATACACGTGTGTTGTTATCAATCTGTAGCTGTCAGTTTCTGCTCTGAGAGTGTGGGTGTATTTGTCAATCTGTTCCCTTCAGTCTCAGCGATGTGCACGTGTTAGTGTATTTATCAATCTTTTCTCATCAGTTTCTGCTCTCTGAATCGGAGTGTTTATTTATCATTTTTTCACTGTTAGGTTTTGGTTTTGTGAATGTGTAAATGTGTTTATAATTCTGTACCTGTCAGTTTTTGCTATGAGTTTATCTGTGAATTTAGTTTCTGTCTGTTCTTATCAGACTTTTGTGCGAGAATCTGTAAATGTAGTTACCAATCTATACCTGTCAGTTTTGCTTGCTGAATGTGTGTGTGTAATCGTTAGTCTATCCCTGATCGATTCCGCTCTGTGAATATGAGAGTGGTGGTTATCATCTGTAGCTGTCAGTTTCTGCCACATGAATGAATGATTGTAGTTGTCAACCTGTTCCTGTCAGTTTGAGCTGTGTATGTGTCAGTGTAGTTATCCATCTGCATCTGTCAATTTCTGCAAGGTGAATGTGAGAGAGTAGTTATCAACATGTACCTGTGAGATTCTGCTCTGTGATTATTTGAGTATAGTTATCAAACTGTACTTGACAGTTTTTCTTTCCTTTGTGAATATGAGAATGTCGTTGTAAGTCTTTACCTGTTAGTTTGTGATGTGGGAATGTTCGTATCAGTATCTGCAAGGTGAGTATACTTATCAATCTGTGCCTGTCGTTTTCTGCTATCTGAATGTAAGAATGCAGGCATCAATCTATGCCTCTCAGTTTCTGCTATGTCAATATGTGAGCTTGGTTTTTCATCTTTACCTGTCAGTTCCCGAGATGTGAATGTTTTGGTGCAGTTATTAACATAACCCTGAGCGTTTCTGCTTGTAAAAATGCAACCATATTCATTAAATCGTACCTGTCATTTTCAGACACATGAATATGAAAATGTAGTTATCAGTCTGTGACTGTCAGTTTCTGTTCTGTAATTGAGAGAGTGCGCTTATCAATGTGTACAACCAGTTTCTGTTGTGTGAATATGATTGTCATTATCAATCTGGACTTTGTCAGTTTCTCCCCAGTGAATATTCTTGTGTAATTGTCAGACGAGACCTGTAAGTTTTTGCTCTGTGAATGATTAATTATTAATTCATTAGTTATTACCCTCTGCCCATCAGTTTCTGGTTTGCTAATGTGTGAGTGCATTTATCAATTTGTACGTGCCAATTTTTGCAGTATGAATTTGTGCATACAGTTATCAATCCGTTCCTGTCAGCAACCCTTCTGTTAATATAAGAGTGCAGTTATCAATATATTTGGTCACTTTTAGCTCCATGCATTTGAGCGTGTAATTACCAATCCATAACTGTCAGGTTCAGCTATGTGAATGTGAATAGAAAAGGCAATAGTCTAATGGCATTATTGCTGGACTATTAATCCAGAGAGCCAGATATTGTTCTGTGGATCCCGGTTCAAATCCCATCATGGCAGATGGTGGAATTTTAATTCAACAATAAACTAAAAATAAGAGTTTACTGCCAATTCTCCACGAAAAAAATCTCATCCTCTGACGTCCTTTTGGGAACAAAATCTGCCATCCTTACCTGGTCTCGCCGACATGTGATTCCAGACCCACAGCAATGTGGTTGGCACTTAACTGCCTTCTGTGCGCAATTAGGGATAGTCAGTGACATACACATCCCATGAATGAATAAAAAAGAAGGAAACATGTGGGAATGCAGTTATCAATCTGTCTCTGCCAGTCTCTGTTTTTTTTAATGTGATGAAAGTTATCATCCTGTACCTGTCAATTTCTGCAATGACAGTATATGACTGCAGTTATTAATTTGTACCAATTTTTCTTGGTTTACAATGTCAATGAGAGAATTGATCTGTACCTGTCAGTTTCTGCTATGTGAGTGTATTTATCAAATTGTTCCTGTCAGTTTCTGCTTTGTCAATCTGAGAGTGCAGTTATTAATCTATACCTGTCAGTTTCTGCAAGGTGAATGTAAGAGTTCTGTTATGAACATATACCATCAGATTCTGCTCTGTGAGTATGTGAGAGCAGTTATCATGCTGTCACCATCAACTTCTGCTCTGTAAATCTGAGTGTAGTTATTCATCTGCACTTGTCAGTTTCAGGTTTGCAAATGTGAGTAATTATCATTCTCTCCCCATCTGTTTCTTTTATTTGAATAAGAGTTGTTATCATTGTCCTTGTGGAGGAGAGGGAACTTGGGGAAATAAATATGGATGTCTTGAAAACAGTCCACATGACATAACAGGAGGTGTTAGAGGTGGTGAAAAAACATAAAAGGTGGCTAAATCGCCAGGACCTGATCTAGTTTTTGTAGATTTTCAGGATATCAGGATTTTGTGGGAAGCTGTGTTGATAATTTGAACAAATGACATTGTTTTCTTGCTTTCTTATAATATTTCATAGGGAGGATCATTCCATCCCGGTCACTTATTGCAATATGAATGTGCGACTATGGTTATCAAATCTGTACTCTCAGTTTCTGTTATGTGAATGTGAGAGCGCAGTTATAAATCTCAGTTTCTGCAATGATAATGAGAGTGTAATTATCAGTCTCTGTCAGTTTCTGTGAGATCCAAATGTGGGTTGAGTTATTCATCACTACCTGTCAGTTTCTGTCATATGAATGTGTGAGTGTCATCAATCTGTCCCTGACAGTTACTGTAATGCAGGTGGGTGACTGTAGTTATCAAGCTGTAGCTCTCCGTTATTGCCATGTGAATGAGTATAGTTGTGCATCTATACCTTCGGTTTCTGATGGTCAATGCGTGAGTGTAGTTGTCATTTCTGTACCTGTTTGTATTTGCTTGTCAATCTGAGTTTAGTTATCGATCTGTACTTGTCAGATTCTGCTCTGTGAAAATGTCAGATTCGTGATAAAACTGTACCTGTCAATTTAAACAATGTGAAACTGGGAGTTTTATTATTAATCTGTTCCTGTTGGTTTTTGCTATGTGGATAGATTTGTTAGCAAACTTTCTCTGTCAGTAACTATCATGTGAACGTCTGAGTCTATTTACCGGTCAGTCCCTGTCTTTTTCAGCTCTGTGTATCTGAGTGTGCAGTTATTAATCTATAACTGGCAATCTCTGCTACGTGACTATTTCACGGCATTTATCAATCTTTCCCAATCAGCCAGTGAGTGTGCTGTGAATATGTGAATGTGCTTAGCAATTTGGACTTACCAGCTCAGGTATAGAAATATAAATAGCAATTTCTCCTTGTCAGTTTCTGATGTATGTGTTTATGAGTGTAGTTAGCAATCTGTACATATATGTTTCTACAACATGAATAAGAGTACAGATATCACTCTTTCTCTGTATGTTTCTATTCTGTGAATATCTAAGTATAGTTATCAATCTGTACATGCCAGCTACTGCTTTGTGAATCTGTGAATTTAGTTATCAATCCATGCCTGTCAGTTTCTGCTTTGAGAATGTATGAGT
>NW_025968570.1:0-23367 GCF_021869965.1 Rhincodon typus | reverse complement strand
TGTTATCTCAGAGGGTGGTAGAGAGTTGTTTTTCGGACTGGAGGCCTGTGACCGGCAGTGTGCCACAAGGATTGGTGCTGCGTCCACTGTTTTTCATCATTTATATAAAGGATTTAGATTTGAATATACAAGGCTGGATTACAAATGATGCCAAAATAGGTGGCACGTTGGACAGTGAAGAAGATTATCTCCGAATACAATGGGACCTCGATCAGATGGGTCAATGGACTGAGGAGTGGCAGATGAAGTTTAATTCAGATGAATGTGAGTTGTTGCATTTTGATAAGGTAAACTATGGCAGTACTTATACAATTAAATGGCACAGCCCTGTGGAGTGTGGCCAAACAGAGAGACTGAGGGGTGCAAGAGCATAGTTCCTTGAAAGCAGAGTCAGAGGTGAGATGGGGGTTGAAGGGTGCATTTGGCACATTTCCCTTCATTGGTCATTACAATGAGTATGGGAGTTGGGAGGTCATTTTCGCTTATACAGGACATGGGTTAGGCCACTTTTATTAGACGGTTTACAATTCTGGTCTCCCTGCTATAGGATGGATGTTGTTAAACTTGAGAGGGTGCAGAAAACATTTACAAGGATGTTGCCAGGGTTGGAGGGTTTGAGCTATAGGGAAAGGCCGAATAGGCTGTGGCCTTTCTCCCTGGAGCGTCGGAGGCCGAGGGGTGACCTTACAGAGGTTTATAAAATCACGAGGGAGCGTGGGTAGGGTGAATAGACAGGGTCTTTTTCCTCAGGTGGAGGATCCAAAACTAGAGGGCATAGGTTTAAGGTGAGACGGGAAAGATTTAAAAACGGACATGACAAGTAACTTCAAGCAGATGGTGGTGCGTGTGTGGAACAAGTCGCCAGAAGAAATGGTGGAGGCAAATACAATTATGACATTTAAGACACATCTGGATGAGTATATGAATAGGAAGGGTTTAGCGGGGTACGGGCAAATGGGATTAGGTAGGATTTCAATGTCTGGTCAGTGCAGACAAGTTAGACCAAAAGGGTCTGTTTCCATGCCGTATGACTCCACGACTATAAAACTTACTACTCGCATTTGTGTGCATGTTCGATTTGTTATACTTCTTTTTCCAGAGGTTAGCAGTCATTATGACTCAAGAAAACCTTGCAAGTGGTTTTTCCCTTTAATCAAGTTAGCGTTTTTTTTTTTTAAAAACGTTGCTGATAGATGCTCAAAAGAAATAAAATTTTGTTCCACTGACAAGAGTTAAAAAGAGGGAAGCTGAATCAGCCTTCCTCACCAGATCATCTATTAATCTGCAAATTTCCCATATTATTCTCCGTATTTCACATTGCACTCCACAAAATTGTTAGGACTGCTTTAACCAGAGACCCTCTCTACAAATATACAAGCAATACTGCCTTATAGCCATACAACAAAACTTTGCATTTTTATTGCACCTCTAATGTAATTAAATGCCACAAAGCATTTACAAAAGTAGTAGCAAACAAAATTAGATACCATGGCATGTACAAGATGACAAAAAGCTTGGTCAGACTGGTAGGTTATTCATTCATGGGATGTGGGCATCACTGATTAAGACACAATTTATTACCCTTCCCTAATTATGCTCGAGAAAGTGATGGGGAGTTACCATCTTGAACGACTACATTATGTAGGTACAGGGCCAAGAAGAGTGCTTTTGGGGAAGTAGTTCCAGCATACTGGCCCAGTGACAGTAAAGGAACAATGATACGGTTCAAAGTCAGGCTGGTGTGTGGCTTGGAGGGAAACTTGCTGGTGGTCATTGTTCTCATGCAGCTACTGCCCTGGTCCTTCAAGATAGGCGAGGTCATGAGTCTGAAAGTAGCAATGAGAGGAGACTTGATGAGTTCTAGCATTGCATCTTGCAGACAGTGCATGTTGCTGCTACTGTGCATCAGCGATCAAGGAAATAAGCGTGGAAGTTAGCGAACTTGATGCCAATCAAGCAGGCTGGATGGTGTCAAGTTTCTCAAGTGTTTTTGGAGCTTCAATCATCAAGGCAAACAAAGATATTCCATCACATTGCCAAACCAAGTGTTGGGGAGCAAATGACAGTTGATAGCACTGTAGGCAACACTTTGTATCAGATTACTGATGATCAAGTACACTGGTAGGATGGTACTTGGTTGGATCATTGGAAAATTGACCGGGTATATCCTGTCCACAACAAGAAGGCTAAATCCAAATAGTCAGCGCTTCACCTATACTGCATCAACTTGGCTAGGGACGTGGCAAGTTCTGGACCACAAACTTGTCAACAATGTTGCTTGAATATTGGCAGGGTCACTAACAATTGCAACTCTATTGTCCTCAGCCGTTCCTTGATGTCACACAGAGTGAATCAAATTGTTTGAAGATTGTGATTCCGGGGATCTTAGGAGGAGGCAGAGATGGAGCATCCACTCAATATGGCTGAAGATTGATGCAAAGCTTCAGTGTATTTTTTGCACTGATGGTGCTGAGCTCCCCCATTGATAAATATGGCGATATTTGCAGATTCTCCACTATCCCCTGCTTAACTATCCACCAATTGCTCTACTGTTTGTGGGATCACTGTTTCCTGTCTAATGCATGCTATAGCCGCTGTTTGACGTGCAGGAGGTCCCATGTCGTGTGACTTCTGATGAAAGTACAACACCAGGTTATAGTCCAAAAAGGTTTATTTGAAATCAAGCCTTTGGGGCGCTTTTCCTTTGTCAGGTGAAGGAACGGCACTCCAAAAGCTTGTGATTTCAAATAAACTTGTTGGACTATAACCTGGTGTCGTGTGATGTCATCCACCCCAGTCCAATACCGGCACCTCCACATCGTAGCTTTGTCAGTGACACCATACGAGAGAGAGGCAGAGGCAGAGACAGAGACAGCAACACAGAGAGAGGCGGAGACATTAATGCTAAAAATTGTGTCATTTAGGAACTAGGAAATAGAAGACATAGTCACAAATGGTGAAGTCATAGCAATCAAGACCATGCAACAGACCAGGACTGAAGTGGTTCAGAGACCTTAGAGGGTTGCAACTTTGAAGGACATTATAGGTAGAGCCAAACAGTTTGAAAATAAGGATGCAAATTTTCAGTTTAGGTCAGTGACAGAACAGACGTTAATTTAGGTCAGCAAGTAAATCGAACTCGTGAAAGTTAGGCTAGATTAGGATGACCAGAAATGCACAAAATGTGGAAGGTGCAAGGATGACCAAGTAATAGTTATGAAAGCCAAATATAAAACGAGAAAAAAGGTTTCTAGATTCCATCATTGGTTGGTTTAGAGTTAATCGCTTTGAACGAAAGTATCCATCTAGGTTGGGGTAGTGGTGTTGTTATCAAGTTTTTTTAAAAAACAGGATTTTAAATATCCTTCACAGTCCCATTAGCCTAGATTTATAGAATCACAAAATTGTAACAATGCAGGAGACTATTTGGTTAATCATGCCTGCAACAACTAGGTGAATGAGCATATCTTTAATGCCATTCTCCCATTTTCCTGTATCTCTGGACACTACTTCTACTTAAATGATCATCTAATACCCTCTTGAATGTCTCAAATGAACCTTCCAAGACCATACTTCCACACAGTGCATTCCTTCCATGACATTTTACTTGGTTTTAAAAATCACTTTCAAACTGTACTCTCTTGTTCTCGCACCCTTCACAAACTGAAACAGTTTTTCTATGGCTACTATGTTCAGACCTCATGATTTTGAAAACTAACTTACTGGAGTTTTTGAAGAGATAAGAGAGAGTTGATGAGGATAATGCTATTGGCCTGGTGTACATAGAGTTCCAAAGTGTTCATAGTGTTTTATAAAATGCTACATAACAGAATTGAGAGAAAAGTTATAGATCATGGAATAAAAAGGACAGTGGCAACAGGTGACCAAGAATGGCTGAATGATAGGAACCAGAAGAACAGTCAATAGAAATTTTGTTTTAAAACCCTTTGTACCAGATAACCCTTGGAGTCAGTATTGGGAACCTTACTTTTCCTGATTTATATTGATGATCTAGATTTTGATGTGTAGGGGTCAATTTCAAAGTCTTGCAAATGATACAAATCTTTAAAGTACTGTTAATTGACGAAGACACTGTAGAACTTCTAAAGGACATAGACAAGTTGGTGGAGCGGGTGAATTAGGGTTGGATGAAGTTCAGTGTGAAGAACTGCAAGGTGATACATTTGATCAAAAGAACATACAGACACAATGTAAAATTTTAAAATGTGCAAGAATGGAGAGAGCTGGGCTGGTACACCCTGGTATTACTCTCTAATTTCCTTCCCTGATCCTGCACCCCTGTATACAGTTATGGGGTTTAACAAGAACATTCTTGGACATGGTTCTTAAGTCCTTCTCGGATAAATAATTTGATTAATTTCCAACGTCTAAGGGAGCATCACAGAGACGAAAAACATTGTGAGAGCAAGACACTGCAGTGCTGAAGACATTAACCAGTGATTGAGCTATGCTTTAGGAGAGGGTGAAAGAAGAATCATAAGACCTAGGAACAGAATTAGGCCATTTGGCCCATCGAGTCTGCTCCACCATTCGATCATGGCCAACATGTTTTTCAACCCCACTGCAGTGTTTGGAATGAAGTCAGCCAGGCGGACCTCAGAGTATGAGTTCTCTGACTGGGGCTGTTAATCTGGCCCAATCAGGGAGCCCTGGCTGACAGATATAAAACGGGGTGTCCGGGGTTCTGCTCACTCTAGGAGCTGGCTCTGAGTTAGCTGGGTCAGTGTCCTGGACTATGCATATGTAAATAAAGGGTGGCTTGGTGACGGAATACCAGCCTTTGTGGAGCTCTTTCAGTGGTGCCGAGAGAAAAATGCTCCTGAAGAAATTTGCTCACAACGGTCATCTTTGAGTTGGGATAAGCATTTCTGGCATCATGTCACTATTTGGAAAGCTTGACCCATTCGATGTTTTTCACAAAGACTGGGCCCAGTATATGGGAAGATTGTGTTATTTTATTTCCCAGACAAATGACATGGGGCAGACAAAAAGCAACGAGCATTTCTCTTGACAGTTTGTGAACCCACAGCTTTTTCGTTATTAGAAGCCTAACTTTCCCTGAAGCACCAGATACTTTCGAGAGTTGACGGATTTAGTTAAGAATTATTATGACCCCAAGCCTCCTCTAATTCTGACACATTATTTGCTTTACTTGGATAACACAGCAGGCCAGACAGCATCCGAGGAGCAGGAAAGTTGACGTTTCAGGTCAAGTCCCTTCTGTGCAGTTTGAGAATCAGGGGAGTCCGTTCATTGGGATTTTTCACGAGGTTAAAATGACTGGCAGAGGCATGTGATTTTGGTTTAACCCTAGAAGTGAGATGCTCAGAGACTGTTTGGTCTGGGGGATTAATGATGTGATGTGACCATGCATAAACGCCTACTAGATGAATCCTAAACGGACTTCAAACAGGCTTTGTCATTAGAAAGTGCAGCAAGTGGAGGGAATACCAATGGAAGTGGACACCATCACCAGGCCCACTCAGCTTGGGGAACACCACTTGAGTGAAGGCAATTGCATAACCTCACTCAGGACATACCTTGAACAGAGGGGCGCTAGGTCAGTCCCACCAGCAAAACCCCAAAACAAAGCCAAGCAAAGGCGAAACTGTTAAAATTTTTTGAGGATCCAGACTGGCAGGCCATTGTAGTTGGTGCAGGTAAGCGGACTCGAGACACCAAGAGTCCTAAGCTTGAATTGAGTGAAAAAACAAACTCAAGCCAATATCCAGGAAAGCGCACATCTTGGAAATTCCACCTACAACTGGTTTGGAACCGTGAAAATGCTTAGCACATCCAAATCAGAACCAAAATAAACGTAAATGATCACCCAGTTCTGATGGGGGTCAAGACCTGCACGGCTATATCAGTGATTGCAAAACCAGTCTTTTACCAAAATTTGCTCTACACTCCAACTCTTAAGTTTGCGCTAGACTCCTCAGCAAAGCTGAGAACCTATCCTGGGGAACCATCAGACTAAGGGTACAATGTTGGTTCTGGTCTCTCAAGAGAAGCAGCTGCTTCAGTTACAATAGATTGCAGTAAAAGGCTTGGGCCAAGCTTGATGGGACGAAATTGGATGAGAAAGACTCAACTTGATTGGCACAACATTTTTCAGTTAGAAAATGGCTGCCCGAGTGAAGTCCTAATTAAATAAGCGGACGTTTTTGAGGAAGGTCTAGGGACTATCAAAGGAACTAAGGCCTCCTTACATGTCTAACAGGAACAGATTCCACAAATCTGCAAGGTCGGCCCAATGCCATTTGCCCTATGGGTAAAAATAGAGGCAAAATTTAAAAAATCAGGAGGGTGGAAAGCAAAGGAATCATCAAACCGGTCCAATTTCTGGAATGGGCAGCACTGGTCGTACCAATTGTGAAGCCTGACGGGTCGATTTGCCCTTGTGCGGATTTCAAACAAATGGTAAACTGCTGGATAAATACACAATCCCTTACACAGAGGATTTATATGCAAAACTGGCAAGGGAGGTGGGGTTGGGGGGGTTCTGCCCTTCACGAAGCTGGACATGAGCCATGTGTTTGCAATTGCGGTCAAATGAGGAGTCGCAGAAGTATGCTGCAATCAATAACCATAAGGGCTTATATCAAAGACTTCCCTATGGGGTATCACCACCCTGTGCCATTTTCCATCGGACGATGGAAAACATTTTACAAGGTCTACCCCAGGTCACCATTTATCTGGATGACGTGCCGATAACCGGGAAGAACAATAAAAAACATTGAGAGAACTTGGACATGCTGCTTATACATTATTCAAGACAGGTGTACACCTTGGGAGGGAAAAACGTGTTCCAGGTACCCCAAGTGACCTATGTGGGCTACAGAGTTGACAAGACTGGGTTACACCTGTTGGAAGATAAAGTGAGGGCGATCAAACATGCCCCGGCTCCCACGTCAGTACCAGAGCGTAGGACTTTCCTTGGGTTGGTGAATTATTACATCTGTGACCTGGGCTTCATCCTGGCACCCTTACACCTGCTGTTGAAAAAGGCTCAGCCTTGGAAATGGTCTTGTAGCCAAGCTGTAGCCTTTTTGGGAAATGAAGAAGTAGCTATCATCGTCCAAGGTATTGGCACATTATGACCCCAAGTGAAATGTGGTACTGACATGTGATACCTCCTTGTATGGAATAAGGACAGCGTTGGCTCATCGGTGACCCAACAGAGAGGAACACCCACATACTTCCCAGACTTTGGCTGATGCCAAACAAAGATACGCCGAGATAGAGAAGAAAGGCTTGGCAGTCATCTTGGGGATGAGGGAGTTCCACCAGTACCTTAATGGATGTAAATTTGTAATAGTAAAAAGGACCACAAACCCCTGCTAGGGATATTTAAAGAGGACAGGGCCCATAGTTTCACGTCAAATTCAGCAGTGGGCTCTTATTCTGAGTGGGTACAATGACAAGTGGGAACGCCATCTGGAAGGCCAAGTGGCAAATCCAGATGCCTTGAGCTGCCTACCACTGGCATCAGGAAAACCAATGCCGGATACGACACTCTAAGGTGAGACAGACAGTTTACCTCAGGGAATGAAGTTTGGTGTTGAAACCACGGGAATTGCCCCGCTTGTATAACAGGCACGGTCAACACGAGCTCAGATCCTGTAACGCACAAAGTTCAAGTAGGAGAAGCGGTTCTGAACAAGAACATCGGCCTCACAAAAGCTGGAACAAAGCATACTCAGGCCTTCAGAGCAGTCGGCAAGGAACCTAATGTCATAGAAACCTCCGCGGATGGGATGGACACAGCAAACGTCGCAGCCTCAACGCCATTACCTCTTGAAGACAAAGAATTTCAGCTCAGGCACTCCAGGTGCAAGAGGCAGGCTACGGCCTGGTACACACCGCCAGTATCCCAGGCAGAGTCGGAAGAACCGCACCTCGTGTGAAAACTCCCAAGAATACGCTGCAGGAAAAAGAACAGGCCTACGTGCCAGGATATGAGGGGAAGGGATGTAAGGAATTGGAACAAGGTCAGCCAGGTGGACCTCACAGAATATGAATTTCTTGGTTAACCTGTTCCAATCAGGAAGTCCTGGCTGACAGATGTAAGCAAGAGCATCAGGAGTTCTGTTCGTTCTAGCAGCCAGCTCTGAGCTAGCTGGGTCGATGTCACATACCACACACATATAAATAAAGGGTGACCTGGTGACAGGATATCAGCCTCTGCAGAGTTATTTCATCCATTCTCTTCTCCTCCCTTCGCACCCCCCCATGACAATTGACCCCCTTCCCAATCAAGAATCTGAGAGAAGGCAGGTAAGTAGCATCACTTGGAATGGGAGCTGTGACTTTTCACAACAGCGTGGTCACTATTTTTGGAAAAGGAAACTGTTCATAATGCAATAATTATTCTTATGACGTTACAGACAGAACCTGGCATATTCACGTAACGTTTGAAATATTCGCAGGGTGGTAGGTGGAAGTTACCCACATTAAAAATAAAAAGGCATTTCAGGAAGGGCATCAGTTTTGTATTAAGATTTTTAAATGATGAAAAACGTGTTCAGCTTGCGCAGGATCCTTTCAGCACAGACACGATCACACAATACAGCAGTCTCTACGAAGGCCGAGTTTCATCTACGTCAATCAACTAATTTTCAAAAAACCACACACCCCACAGAAAACCACTCTGTCAAATAAGGGGAAAACATGAGCAAAGAGATTAGATTTCCACACGATGCTGCTGTCGACTGTGCACTACTCAAACAGCCAGCTGCTTCTTTTAATGCAACTGTGACTTTTTCCAACACAGCTCATTGGGGATAACGTGATCCATTTTGTGAATCAGGTATGGAGTTTCTTTCACTTCAAATCATTTCTGTGAAGGGGCCCAAACGCTGCTGGTTAATCAGGAGGTACAATGCTTACATATGGAAACCAAACTAAACTTTTTATGTTGAAAAGTAGACTGTGTAGAAAAACAGTGGAGTAAACTTGAGATAACAGTGTGTAGAGCTGGATGAACACAGCAGGCCAAGCAGCAGAGGAGCAGGAAGGCTGACGTTTCAGGCCTAGACGAACTCATTTTTGTGAATGAAGACTCCTACACTTCCAAAAGGTGGTGATCGTCTAGAGTTTTTTTTTGTTTTGTGTACGTAAAAGAAATTCTGACAGGTTCTGTTAACTGCATGCATAATCGGAGTGCTTTAAGATTCCTCCCTCACCCTTAGTTGTTGGATTTATTTTGTCACTATAGGTTGTATTTTTTTATATATCAGTTTCACTTTTGATAAAAGTTTGCGGTGTTTTTACATGAAGTGTTTGACAGGATGGTTTAGCTGTATTGAGGATGGCCTCTCTTATGAGGTAATGGGCCTGACAATCCTGCAGAAACACAGCTAAATTTGTCACCACAACGCATGAAAACAGACAAGACCAGAGCCACTAGCTTGAGAGGACTGTGCAAGTCAAGTTCACATTGTTTGAAACAAAAACAGAACTCGCTGGTCTGGCAGCATCCGTGTACACAAAGCAGAATTAACATTTCAAGTCCAGTAAGCCTTCTTCAGAACTAGTGTTGTGTTTATCACCTTCCAGCCTTTTCATCGTTTTTAGAATCAGATTATGGGTTCCTAATTGTGCGATGAATTTAAATTGTTGCGATCTTACCTATATGAGGCAGAGGCTGAACTCCTTACTTACCAGGTATGTATGCAGGTTAGGTGGATTGGCCACACTAAATTACCCATAGTGTCCAGGGATGTGCAAGCCAGGTGGATTAGCCATCAGAAATGTAGGTTTACAGGGATAGGGTGGAGGAAAGAGTCCAGGTGGGACAGTCTTCAGAAGGTCAGTGTGGACTCGATGGGCTGAACGGTCTGCTTTCTGCACCGTAGGGAAGCTGTGTATCATAGAGATCCAGAGACAACACAGCCAAATTGAGTTTCTCAATACAGGGGATTCCAGAATTCTAAATCGGTTTTGCTTTTAGTATCCTATGAAAAACATTGCTGCTTTTAAAACACTTTTGCTTTCTATTCCTGTAAATGTACAACTGCAGCAATACATAGTGCACAAAAATGATTTCAATCACTCTCCCAGTTATCATCAAACTACCCGACACGCAAAACGTTTGCTCCATTTGGAGGATTTGTTGCTTGTATGCTCTTTATTGTTGCAACCACCACAATGTTTATCTGAACCCTAATCTATTTCACTTCCTCCTCTCATGCTGTGGCAACATTTCTTTCTGTTTCACTGATTTCCTTTTCACAGAAGCAAAATACTTAAAAGGCTCTCTATATATTGGTTTAGAGAGAATGTTTCTTAAAGAAAGAGAAAAGTAGTGGAAAATCACCTGGAATCACTAGGCCATCATAAGCAACGTACTACCATCCAAACACCAAACGCTAAACAACGAACAAATTGGGGACAGACGACAGGAACTTGAAACTAAGCTTGTAAAAATTAAGGTTATCTTTGTAGCAGAGATATTTTTGCTAGCAGGGCATTGAAGAAGACTTGATATTGTTCATAAACACAGTTCAAACTTTTGAAAGACTGACACACATATTTCTGATAAATTGAAACAAGACAACTGCTTATCACAGACATGAGTAATATGGGAAATTCAGTCTGAGAGTACTCTGTAACTGGGAATGTACAATGTGGTTTGCATGTAAAAGAACTTCAATAATGAAACAACAGGCAAGAAACCGGTATTTAATTTCCAAAAAGGTCGTTAATAGCATTCCACTGAAGTGCAGGTGACACATTTTCTGAGTCATCAAGCATTTCCGACAAGCTGCTTCCTCCAAAGGGAAACGGGGGACAGTAGGTAGGTAGCATACTTCCTTTCTCAAGTGTAGATGAGCATAAGGGTTTGGAGACTTAAGCAGGCTGACTCTATTGTTCAGTGTTCACATCCTATTCGTAAACACAACAACTAAACTCGAAGGGAAAATTACCTTCACTTAGATACCGGCTGCACTCCAGGTCAGTAAGAATCTCTCAACCTTAGCTTCACAAACCCATCAATGTCGCTCTTCTATAGATTGTACCTACCATCTCCAACCTCTCATAATAAGCCAGAATTGCATAAACAATGAAATGTCTTTGACTTGTAATCATTCCAAAAGCCAACTTCCAATGTCATTTGTGTTTTCTATTTCAGGTCTTAATACATTAGGCTTCACACTTTTTGTGTGAAGTTACACACCATGAGTTCTGCGCCAAACAGCTCCCATATGCCATGTATAATTAATAACAATATGGAAGCTTTTACTTATTTTTATTACTTAATCTTTCTGATTGGTATTATTGGGAGTTGCATCGCACTTTGGGCATTCATAAGCCAAAGGAAAGCCAGAAAATGCCTCAACATCTACTTAATTAATTTACTGACTGCCGATTTTCTACTGAGTCTGGCTCTGCCTTTCAAAATAATTGTTGACTTGGGTGTTGCTCCATGGGGTTTGAAGATCTTCCACTGTCAGGTTACAGCATGCCTCATCTATGTTAACATGTATTCATCGATTATTTTCCTGGGCTTTGTGAGCATAGATCGATACATTCAGCTCTCAGGAAACACAAGGTTCCAGCGAATTCAAGAACCAGGTTTTGCCAAAATGATGTCTCTGGTGATTTGGGGGATGGTCCTGCTGCTGATGGTGCCTAATATGGCAATCCCCATCAAAAGAATAAACCCAAAACCTCTTCTGAAGTGCGCAGAGATCAAAATTACGCTGGGATTGCACTGGCATGTCCTCACCAATTTTATCTGCATTGCAATATTCATGAACGTTTCAGTGATGATACTGACATCCAACTTCCTTGTGGTGAAGAAACTGTATAAAAACAGGGACAGAGAAATGCAGAAAGATGTACAGCAAACTCTGAGGCATGTTTTCATACTGACCAGCATCTACATCATTTGTTTTGTCCCATATCATATTGTCCGGACTCCATACACTCTCAGTCAGTACAAACCAGCAGGAGACTGCTCTGTGCAACGATCCTGGTTTCTCGCAAAGGAATCCACCTTCCTCCTGGCTGTCCTCAATCTCTGTTTTGACCCCATTTTGTATTTCTACCTCTGCAAATCATTTCGGTCAAAAATTACTGAAACATTTGGATTGACCAAGGAGTCCAGGCACACGAAAAGACAGCATGAAGAGGCAGCAAATGAGACCAACTTAACACTGTGCAATTAAGATGGATAGTCTCCGGTCAATTCTCCTGCCCTTTTGCCCCCTAAACTGTACAAAGAAAAAAAAATATTAAAATTAATGGCACAGATTTTGAGCTTTTCGAAGACTGTTTGAAACTTTTGCTGTGATGCCACAGTTTCCTTGACAAATAAACCATGTGAAGAAGAAAAAAAAACAAACATTCACAACATTTTTACTTTGGGGTTTTAAAACTTGGACCAAAGCACAAATTCTCTAAGTCTACAACACAAGGTAAACAAATTCAAGAAAACTAGTTTGACAAAAAAAAATACTCAATGTTAAAAGTGAAATTGAGACAACGGATAGATTAATATAATGCTTGTCACCTTTGAGAAAGATTAATTCATGCAATGTGTACAAAAGCGTGGACTTATATTATTCACGTTTAAGTGTTATATCTTATATATTGTATTTAATTAAACTTGAGTTTAATTAAAGATTTGATTAAATAAATGATTGTCACAATGGTCAGGGCATCCCCTTGAAGAGCAACGGCCTCCCATTTGTTCTCCAATTTCCTGACTCATTTCGGCATCATTTAAAATTTGCAAGTACTCAGTTCCGTGGAGATACGGTGCTTGGTTGTGTAGACTGGATTCATCGTTGGGCAGAAGTGGATACAAGTGGTAGGTGTGGTTTGGGAGCAAAAGAAACAAGCAAAATGAGTCACCCACTTAAAAGAAACAGGAGCTGGTTTTGTTCAGTGTTTGCACACTGATCTCAGGAGCAGAAGTTGATGGGTTTCAATAACTCGACTGCATTGTCTAAACTGATAGCTTTTTCTGATGAACCATTAAAACCCATGGTTGCCCTGCACGAACTAAATCAAAGACACCGATTCCACCAGTCAAGTGAAACAATGAAGGGGAGTTTAGAGATAGTAGGAACTGCCGATGCTGGAGAATCTGAAATAACAAGGTGTACAGCTGGATGAACACAGCAGTTTACCCGATTGTCCTGCTCAACACGGCTACCTTATTTAACACCAGCAAGCCGATTAATCTCACTAATCTCTCAACTGCTCTCAGGATCTCATTGTGCCCAATGTGCCTGTTAAATACCGTGCACAACAGAGACTACACCTCTAAAGCTAATCAATTCATTTGCAAAAATGTTAAAGGGACAGTCTCAGAGTCTGACTCAGTATAAATGCAACCTCTTCCTCAGTGTACATTTTAAATCTGTGCTACAGGTTTCTAATTGTCAATCACTGCAAAGCGAGGGTAGATATTGAGACAAAGAATGCGTTTTCAAAAACTAAGCTGAGGACGCAAAAGGATAAATAAATTAATCAAGAGCACAGTCATTTCTTTGAAGAAAATGAAAACTACATTTTCTGCATAGCTTTTAAAGTATGTAATAATTAGTGCAGAAAATAGCTTTAGGCTTTGTTTGAGCATTGCTGGAGGTCCTGCACTTTGATTGAGCAAAGACATTCTGATGTTACTCATAGCATCATTTTCTCCTCAGTGTGTACTACCTGATTTAACAAATGCAGTGCAAGAAAAGGTGATTGTTTTACCAAATCTGGCTCACTCTGGCACAGGGACGGAATGTCAAGGTTCAAGTCCAGCATGCCCCGAATATGGGTCATAACATGTCTGCACAGTTTGATGAAAATTTTTTGATACCTTTCTAAACCAAATTTATCCTTTTCATTCCTTCTCCCTTAGTATCTATTTTCTAAGCAACTTGTTCACAGATTTTATAACACACCTCTGGAGCAATTGGGACTTGAAACCAGGTCTCCTGTTCCAGAGGTAGAGACACTACCACTGTGCCATAAGAACGATGTATCCTCTCTCTTTATACTAGATGTTGAATGGAGGAGCAGTTTTTCCTCAAAATCCGTACTTGTTAGCTCTATTGGTAGTAGTTTTATAAACTGATCCCTACTTAAGTCTTCAGCTAAATCACATTTACTCCGAAATGATACAGAAAGGTGTTCACTTGCCGTATCTTCCTTTTCTGTCACATGTATCTCTCTTCCTTCAACCCTTCTCCTTTGCCTCAAAAGCTTTCAAAAATCAGACGATAATTATTCCGCACAAACGTTAGCCTAACCTATTGCGGGGAGTGATAGTTTGGAAAGCAGCAGGTGTAGTCCAAACTGAGCCACCCCACTTTTGAGAGCAGGACTGTGTTGGTACAGTAACCTTTGGAAAGAACTCTCCTTTGCCCTCCCATCCCACTATGGGACAGCTAATCACAGACTTGAAACATTTAACCCTGCCTTTCACCTTCAATTCCTCCTGACCTGTTGTTGCTGGCATTTTCCTGTTTCAATGGGAGCTCCTGAGGGTCCATGAAAATATTTTGGTCAAATACTGGAGTTAAAATTAACAATGACATTTGTCGTGATGCATTGCCTTTCCCCTTCCCCGAAGTGGGGCAAGTAGCATGATTCAGACTTCACCTGGTACCAGCGAGGCCAGCCACAATAAATCTATCAGCCACAAATCACGTACAGAAGTGAAAACATTGTGTAGTCTCGAGTTAAAGAAAGATGACATGATTGGCAAGTTGCCAGCATTCTTCATCATCCTTAAGTGACCTGAAGAAGGTAGTAGTCAAAGACATTTTTGAACTACTGGCAGTATGTCTTGTCATGATTCTCTGGGATAGTGTACTGGAAATCAAGCCCCAGAGTTGTCAAAGTTAGAAGATTTTGTAAGAAGTACACAAAGTTGCCCAATTTACCTGTCTTTTAGAATAAGGTTGACAAAAAGCACAGAACAGGTTTCTGTACTTAATAAAAAATCAGCAACAATTATGAACCATCAACTTATAACTATTAGTTGAAACTCTAACTTACCTATAAAACTCCCCTTACTCCAACACATACACAACAAAAACATGGGTGTTATGGGCAGAAGGAAAGACTAGGAAGTCAGTTCAATGTTTCGTGTCCCTCAGTGGTCCCTTTTGACTTGTCAGGACCCACTTTTCAGAAGACCAATGGCTTCTTTGGCTAAATATTTACACCCACAACTTGGGTATTATTACATATTTATCGTATAGATGTTACAGATTATAAATAAATGTTAGATCAACTGTTCATTTTAATTCTGCAATTGAGAGATTTCTGTTAATTATAGCTGTTAGGAGATAGGAGGTAAAGGCCAAGATAGGAGGTAAAGGTGCAGATAAAAGTAAGGTCACAGATCAGCCCTGATCTTATTGAATGCAGGAATAGGTTTGAGGGATAACATTCTCTTATCTTGTCTCTTTTAGTAGCCTATGGAGAATAAAAATGAGCAGGGGCTAGAAACACACACCAGCAATACCATACCTGACATACATCATGAATTACTCAGAAGGCTTGTGTGCACAATTGAACATTCTGAAAAAAAAGTGCTCAGGCCAGCGGAGAACAAGACACAGATGACTACTAAATGATGCATTATTAGCAAGCTGTCTAACTACTCTCTATGTCATCAAACTGTCATTTCCCAAGTTAAAGGCATATACAGCCTTTATAGCCACATTCAAGATTAAACACCTATACCACACAAACAAACAATCAGGAAACATTTATCTTAGTGAGACTGTACTCTGCTGACCAACTTCAAGCAGTTACAGAACACTGTGCACAGAATTCTTTCAATCCGAGTGCTCAATATGTGGGAACATGGTTCAACCTAGCAGACTCATCATAAGCCAAGTAGTAAAAAAATGTCCTTTGCTTCCCAATTAAACAAATAAAACAGGTTGGTACAAAATTTGTTAAATAAAAAAAAAAACAGAGGTGGCCAACAACCACATACCTTTCCTCAATACAACCTGTACATCTTTGCAATAAAGATTCCAAACTCAACAAAAGTGCGCAATTCTTTGGTGGGTTTTTACAATGCCCTGCCATGAATTCACCACCAGAGTCCCATTAATTCCAGCAAAAACAGACTAACTACCATTTACCCTGTGTTCTGGGCCATTTCTACCTAATCTATGATCACTACCGATAATTCTTGCACACATTGGTCTAGCAGCATTTGCAGCAAGCTCAATTTTCTGAGACATCTTGACGCGAAACCTCCGTTTTGAGATATTCTGGTGGAAATGAGAAAACGAAGTTGTAGTAGTTGCGATAACTTAAGCACAAACTTGCATTATCTGCACCTGTTGCTCTCTTTTTAAAGTATGCTTAAAACCCACCCCCTATCACCCCACACGCACTTGATACGAACAATTTTGTCATGATGCCAAAACATAGACAGGCACCACTGAAAAGATTATCACATTAAGAGACACAGAAAGGATATGGTCAAATTTTCTTCTCAGCCTTCTGCAGAAGATTAGGCTCCGCAGAAAACTTAGCAACACTAAACTCACATCTAATCAATTAATCTAAACATTTGACTTCTCAAGATAATACAATCAAACACTGACACACAATCTGACAAAACTTATTGTTGCGTGTTCCTCATCTGCCTTTGGAAACATTCTTCCTTTGGCTATTGGTACAGCAGTTGCTTACCTGGGGAATGGGAAAGTGAGTGGCATATTGAAGGTGTCGAGGGTGCTCGTAAGTGCATGGGAAGATCAGCTCCTTCTGCTTTTCTTTTCTGATTGGCTTCTCATCTCTTGTGGTGCCTTGTTCCAAGGAAGGATTTGTATTGTGCTCACATGTCAAAGAATCTCCAGGCATCGGAGAGAAAATCTGTAAACAGAACGGCCAATAAGGAAATGAGCGCTTTTAACAAACTAAAACACACATAGCTAATAATAAGGATACACTTCTACACTTTAGAAAAACAGAAAATAGGAGTTGGCCACTTGGCCCTTTCAGCCTGCTCCAACTTTCAACATGATCATGGGTTGATCATCCAACTCAGTCCCCTGTCCCAGTCTCTCCCATGCCTTTTGATCCCTTTAGCCCAAAAAACTTGAAGATTCAGACTGATAATCTCACTTTATGCCAATCATTCAGAATATTGTAAATAATAAGCTTGTGTTACAGAGTCACAGGTGTACGGCACTGAAACAGACCCTTCAATCTGACTCATCATGCTGACCAGATATCCTAAATTGATCTAGTCCCATTTGTCAGCATTTGGTCCACATCCCTCTCAACCCTTCCTATTCACATATCCATCTAGATGCCTTTTAAATGTTGTTATTGTGAACAAAATTACAATACACTCTTGTTGAAGTAATGTGTAACCAATGCAAAACATTGCTATGGGGATGGATTAATTTGTTCTTGAACGTCCACAGGTCAAAGCTCTTGATCACATTTCTGACAGTTTTTAAAAAGAATGTTTTGCGGGATCGGAGGATCACGAGCAAAGCTGGAGTTTATCAACCATCCCTGGTCACCCTGAGGTGGTGGTCTTTAGGGAGCAGTAATTATTACATTCACTTCACAGCATGACCATATTGGCATAAGACTAAACCTGATCATGACAGCAAGTTTCATTCCCAACAGGCATTAGTGAATACTTGAAGTTATCCTTAAAATTCAAAACCTAACAGAGTTGTCAATTTCACAGTCTTTCTTCCAAGATTAGAATAGATACACACAATATTCTTTGAAGGTGACCTTTACAAGGGGAATGTAATGAAATATATTTCAAACAATTCAGGACTAGCTAGAAAGTTCCAAACTGGAGTAGCACATTATGAAACATATATACAGTGCTCTGAAGAATGGTCACTGGACCTAAAATGTTAACTCTGCTTTCTCTCTATAGATACTACCACATCTGCTGAGTTTTTCTGGCAATTTCTGCTTTAGTTTCGGATTTCCAGCATCTGCAGTTCTTTGCTTTTATTGAACATATATACTACTTGCCACAATATTTGTTGCATTGAAATCGCAAGTGGCTGCCATCCAGGAAGTGCCTCTTCACTTTTAACGTCTCAGTATCAGGATGGTAGATTTTTGTTTTGTGTGTTTATGGTTCTACCACCAGAACAGCAGCGCTGCAAGAAATGTTTGATCCCACAGGCAGAGAGGAATATTTGGTACATCAAAAACCTCGGTTAGGCTGGTGCTTATTTTTCTAAAATGAAAACAGAAGGCACTGAAAAAAACTCTAAGTCTGGCAGTGTCTGTAAAGAAAGACAAAAAAAGAGTTAACGTTTCCTGTCCAATATGGCTTGTCTGGTGAACTGCAATGGGAGAGAAGAGCACAACTCTTCAACAAGCGTCATATTGGACCCAAAACAGTAACATGACAGTAACAGCAACAACGCTTCTCTCTTTCCACAGATACTGCCAGACCTACTGATTTCATCAGCACTTTCTATGTCTACTTCAGATTTCCAGCATTCACAGTATCTTGGTTTTATTGGAAGTGTTTTTTTTTTCTTTTGAATGTGTGGGATCATGCCTCAGTTCAAATTATTGGAAGCAACTTAAAGATGCCAATAAAAAACTATTGAAATATAAAATACACACAAGTTGCCCTAAAATAAAAAGATTTAATGGATGTTTTAAAATGAACTGCAATTGTTATTAACGAGTTTGGCATTTCCTGAAAATCAATTTCAGAGTTAAATTTCTTCCATGGGGACTGCATTTAGAAACAACTGGAACATGTCCAAAAAAAAAAAGAGCTGTTCTTCAAAATAATTAGTGGGTAATAAAAGGTCAATAAGACCTGTAATTGCAAAGAGCTCCAACCTCTCAGGCTTGATTAACACTCAGTAAGGACTTCAGAACTTGAGCAAAGAGGTGGTTTCACAGTACTACAGCTGCCTTCAGTAAGCAGATAATACTCTTTCCCGAGATAGCAAAAACTGCAGATGCTGGAGTCAATACAGTGTGGAGCTGGAGAAACACAGCAGGTCAGAAAGCATCAGAGGAACAGCAAAGTTGACATTTTGGGTTTACACCCTTCATCAGGACACTTTCCTCTTTCTTCCAACAAGAAGCTTAAGGGCCTAATTGATTTACTAGCAATTGCAGTTATGGAAATGAAAACAGTACACCAACTTCCATCGGCCAAACATACACACTCAAAAAAGGGGCCTTTGTGGTGCATTGGTACTGTCCCTACCTCTGAGCTAGGAGGCCTCAGAACTATGTCACAGCATGTCCTCAATCAGGTTAATTAAAATATCTACAGAAGCTCATTCCTGTGTTGCCCTGCTCTTTTAGAAGCTTTGTCAGCAAGGCTCTCATTGAGAGGCTCAACATCAACAGATGATGTGAAATTAACAGTACCGATGGGATATATACACACCAACCTTACTAGCAAAAGTTAGGGTTCATCCCTGGTCAGTAGATTTTTTAAACAGCATGATGAATCTTAACTGCCAGTAAATAGCAACTCCGGCACTGAAAATCAACTTTTATTGTGAACATTCTTTCACAAATTAATTATTGTTTTTGATGTTTGGATCAGTCTGACTTTCCTTTCCCTGCATTTCAGTTCCTGTATCTGATTTGACATTGATAAATAAACTAACTTCCACGTCCCACTTCTTAGTGTTCTCCTTGTTAATGATTCTTTAACCGTTAAGCGACAAACTCATGACTGTCAGTAAATCTTATGGATCTTTACAACATCCTTTAGGGATAGGAAATCTGCCATGTTTACCTGGTCTAACCTACATGTGACTCCAGATCCACAGCAATGAGTTTGATTCTTAACTGCTCTCTGGGCATTTAGGGATGGGTAATAAATGCTGGCCTAGCCAACGATGCCCACATCCCATGAACAACTTTTAAAAATCTGATTTCTTAAGATATACATAGTCACTTGCCCCGTTTACACAGGTGCCTGATTCCCTGGTTCTGAGGAAGAGTCACCGGACCAGAAACGTTAACTCTGTTTTGTCCTTCACAGATGCTGCCAGACCTGCTGAGCTTTTCCAGCAACTTTGTTTTTGTGTCTGACTCCCGGTCAAGGACACTGCTCTGAAATGGATTCTAACCTCAGCATTTTCAAACCAACAGAACACCTACGAACAAGTGTAGTGAATGGCTGGTGCCATTATTTGCTTACCACTGAGAACAAGAGCAAATCAATTGTTATTGAATGGTGTTCTTAAACCTCAATTCAAGGAACTTTTTTCACGGTCATACCCTACAGTAAACCAGAATTCTGCAGTGTACAGTTAAATTGCTGGAAAAGCTCAGCAAGTCTGGCAGCATCTGTGGCAAGAAATCAGAGTTAACGTTTCGAGAAATGATGAAGGGTCACTGGATCCGAAATATTAACTGATTTCTCTCCACAGATGCTGCCAGACCTGCAGCGCTTTTCCAGCAATTTTGGTTTTGTTTCTGATTTCCAGTATCCACAGTCATTTTGGTTTTTACTCAATCGGGTTGGCCACACATTAAATAAATTTGCTGTCACAAGTTTAACTAAAAGGATTTATTTTCAAATTTAAAGATAATTTACTCAATGAAAATGCCAATGATTACTGAGTTGAGGAAATACATTTTAAAATAACAGAGAAAACTTGCAGATAAATTTCATACAAACTATGATTAGTTGTTGGAAAACTACCACATTCTTTGGGGGTGAAAATGTTTGGCACAGATCAATGTTTTAGCATTTTTTAAAACCCCAGAGTTGAATTACTCAATCACACAAAATCACGGTCCCAATTTATATCATTCCTTCAGGTCTTCAGTAAACCAGCTAATCCACCAGGTGAAGGCTTCTCTCTCTCTGTGAAGCTTAAGTATGTTTGGTTCCTTTTCAGGCCAGCTGAAAGCTTTTTACTTTCTTTCTCAACATCTGCTGAATTCTCCCTGCAAACCACGTCTCCCGGAAACAGATTCCAGGAGAGTTCTCACCCTCTGTCTCTCAATCCCCCCACTTCAAAACAACTCAGGGAGTAGGGGGTAAAAAACAGAACTTAAGAGTTTCCGTACAAGAGTTTTCAACCTACTGCAAATTCAGGTCCGAAGTCAGTTTTGAAGTCATTCTTGTCCACTTCATCAAATAAATTCGTAGGACCCGAATCCATGTCCATGTGCTCTCCAAGTCCCTGGTCCTACAATTAGAAGATTAGTTTAGTTCAAAACTAACAAGAGTCCAAACATATGCATCGATAGGAATGCATTTAATCCTTGCCTCCTTGGAAAAGTCTGTGTTACTCCAAGGGGGATTAACAAATTACCTACATCTTCATTCTCTTTTCATAAACAGGATCTGGATTCTTTTAAAAAGAAAATTCCAAAACATGCAAATGATTACAATATTGTCAAACAACAAGTGGAATTTTGCACCCATCTGCTCTGTTTCTCCTGTTCAAAGACACTGTACACTACAGGTGTCCATACCCAAGGTAGTCACCCAATTCCACACCTCGCGTTCTCCTACACTCCATGCTCCCAACCCTCAGGAGGGACAACTGCAAGCCGCACCTTAGCCACCCCCTCCCCATTCCTCCAGCAAAACCCTTCACAGAAACCAGCCATCCCGGACATGCTGAAACCACGGACCCAATCCTTGTGCCTCGATGGCTGAGAAAGTCATTTTCTTTATCAGTATGTGAATCAAGGGATGTGAGGAAATGCAGGAAAGTGGAAGTGAAGATTGTCAGATCAGCCATGATCCTATTGAACGAAGGAGCAGGCTCAGGAGGCCGAATGGTCTACTCCTGTTCCTATTTCTTATGATCTTAACTAGGCATCTGCGAACATGGCACCCCTTTACTGGACACTCATTGCAGTGCCAGTAGAGGCAGGGCTGGGACTAGACCCGATTGCTACCATCCATTTGATTGGTTGGCTATTCTTGAAGGCAGGGCTTCCTCCCAGATCATGGATGAGGGATTATCCTGAGCCAATCAAGAGCCCCAATAGCTACAAAATTGCTGCAGCACAACTCAGCCAAACAGGGCTACGTCTCACGTCTAATCTGTGGGAGACGACCACTGTGGTGTAAGTCTCCCTTATTTTGCTGGCCAGTGATGGCAGTGGTGAGGGAATAGTGAAGATGGAACAGCTCCTCTGTCTAGAGAGTCAGGTAGAGGTGGAATAAATACTGATGAAGTACCTGAGGTAAAGAGGCACACAGTCCTACTTTTGCCCAACTTAACCAACAAAAGCCTTGCAAAGATACACTGTTCTCAGCATTACACACTTAGAGTGGCTCTACAAACACTTTGAAAAATAAAAATCCAAAAAGGCCTGAAGGGATTTTTTTTTTTTTTTTTTTTTTTTTTTTTTTAAAATTCACTCACGGGATGAGGGCATCACTAGCTAAGCCAGCATTTATTGCCCATCTCCCCAAAGGGCAGTTAAGAGTCAACCTCGTTGCTGTGGGTCTGGAGTCACATGTAGACCAGACCAGGTAAGGATGGCAGTTTCCTTCCCTAACACAAATTAACAACTCAGGTGGGTTTTTCTGACAATCGGCAATGGATTCATGATCATCATTAGACTCTCAATTCCAGACTTTTTTTTTTAAAAACCAAATTCAAATCCACTATCTTCCACAGCAGGATTTGAACCTGGGTCCCCAGAACATGTCCTGGGTCTCTGGTTTAACACTCCAATGATAATGCGACTAGGCCATCGCCTCACCAAGAAACACCAGGGAAGTTATACTCTCTTATTAAACCAACCGCTACATCCCACCATTGGCAAATTGACCTTAGCCCCTCAACTGAATTGGTGACTCACCTCTAGCCTACATCTGAAAAGACCCAACTAAACTACAAAGGCCAAATCTGCGAAGGTGCTGGCTAAGATTAGGGTTAGGCTTGTATCCTCTGGAATTTCAAATAATCATAAATGACTCAATGGAACCATGTAAGATCCTGAGGGAACTTGACCAGGTGGATGTCGAAAGGAGATTTCCTCTCTGGAAGAATCTTGGACTAGGAATATAGTTTAAAAATCCTTTATTCCTTCATGGCACGAGGGCATTGCTAGCCAGGCAGCATTTATTGCCCATCCCTAATTGCCCAGAGGGCAGTTAACAGTCAACCATATTGCTCTGGGTCTAGAGTCACATGTAGGCCTGGCCAGTTAAGGATGGCAGTTTCCTTCCCTAAAGGACATTAGTGAACCAGATGGGTTTTTCCGACAATCGACAATGGATTCACGGTCATCATTAGATTCTTAATTCCAGATATTTATGAATTCAAATTCCACCATCTGCCATGGCGGGATTCGATCCCAGGTCCCCAGAACACTATCTGGGTCTCTGGATTAACAATCCAGTGATAATACTACTAGGCC
>NW_025968569.1:0-23368 GCF_021869965.1 Rhincodon typus | reverse complement strand
TACTTCGATAGCTTTATCTTATTTTTTCTGAAATGCCATTTGCAATTAGGTAGTGTTGGCAGGCGATTTTCTTTTACTTCTGATGCCATGTGTGGATATTCGGGGATGGTGTTGGTGGGAAGGTGTGGCATGTACCAGGGATGAGGCGATAACATTCAGAGCAAGTGCTGAACATGCAGAAAAGGAGAGATTAACAGTTACCTTGGAATAAGCATATTTGGAGAAAGTTGGGTGAAAGTACTGAGAGAAAGCACTTTGGCGGCATGGTGGCTCAGTGGTTAGCACTGCTGCCTCACAGTGCCAGGACCCGGGTTCGATTCCAGCCTTGGACGACTGCCTGAGTGGAGTTTGCACATTCTCCCCGCGTCTGCGTGGGTTTCCTCCGGGTGCTCTGGTTTCCTCCCACAGTCCAAAGATGTGCAGGTTAGGTGGATTGGCCATGCTAAATTGCCTGCAGTGTTCAGGGAGGGGTAGATTAGGTGGGTTATAGGTCTGGCTGGGATGCTCTGAGGTTCGGTGTGGACTTGTTGGGCCGAAGGGCCTGTTTCCACACTGTAGGGATTCTATGATATGGTTCCAGAGCGTTGAGCAGATGCTGGAGAATCTGAGATAACAAGGTGTGGAGCTGGATGAATACAGCAGGCCAAACAGCATCAGAGGAGCAGGAAGGCTGACGTTTCAGGCCTGGACCCTTCTTCAGAAATGGTTCTTCAAGTTTTGATCAGGCTGTTTTTAAAATTGGTTAAATGAGACTGCACCATTCCTGGAAACACTGCAATACCAGGACGATGCATGGAGTGGATGAAGCAAGCTCCTATTCCAACTCCCTGCTCCAAAAATCAGTTTAATATATGGTCCTTAAGTAAAGGACATATCAGATATTAAAGCTGATAAGAACAGAATTTTTTTTTTTTTATTTAAAAAAATATACTTTATTCATAGAAAATACAAAAACAAAAAACACACTTTCACCTACCCGGTCATCCAAGCCGTCCCGGATTACCCTGGGGGTACGTACACCAACTACAGGGAAAAAACAAAGGGAAGAAAAAGAAAAAAACTCCGGTGGTCATCACTACTGTAGTCATAGTTGGCCCCCTGACCAGTTGGAGGAGGCGCCAGCTGGGCCCAGTTCCTGAACAGGGCCCTAATACGGTACGGCCGAGGGGTCTTACACGGTGGTCTTTCCCCACCGCGCCTTGGCGGCGGCTGCCCCAAGCTTTAGTGCATCCCTCAACACGTAGTCCTGAACCTTGGAGTGCGCCAGTCTGCAACACTCGGTCGGGGTCAGTTCTTTCAACTGGAAGACCAGCAAGTTGCGGGCAGACCAGAGAGCGTCTTTCACCGCATTGATGGTCCTCCAGGCGCAGTTGATGTTGGTCTCGGTGTGCGTCCCGGGAAACAGCCCGTAGAGCACGGAGTCCCGTGTCACGGAGCTGCTCGGGACGAACCTCGACACAAACCACTGCATTCCCCTCCAGACCTCCTGCGCATAGGCGCACTCCAGAAGGAGGTGATAGACTGTCTCGTCACCCCCGCAGCCACCTCGAGGGCAGCGTGCAGTGGCGCAGAGAGCCCGGGCGTGCATGAATGATCTCACCGGCAGAGCCCCTCTCACCACCAGCCAAGCAATGTCCTGGTGCTTGTTAGAAAGCTCTGGCGATGAGGCATTCTGCCAAACGACTTTGGCAGTCTGCGAGGGGAACCACCCGACAGGATCCACCCTCTCCTTTTCCCGAAGGGTCTCAAGGATGCTACGTGCTGACCACTGCCTGACGGCCTTGTGGTCAAAGGTGTTTCCCTTCAAAAATTTCTCCACGAAGGACAGGTGGTACGGGATGGCCCAACTACTTGGAGCATTCCGCGGCAGCGAGGCCAAGCCCATCCTTCGCAACACCGGGGACAGGTAGAACCTCAGTAGGTAGTGACACCTAGTGTTTGCGTACCGAGGATCTACGCACAGCTTGATGCAGCCGCACACAAAGGTAGCCATCAGGGCGAGGGTGGCGTTCGGCACGTCCTTCCCCCCGTTTTCCAGGTCCTTGTACATGGTGTCTCTGCGGACCCGGTCCATCCTCGACCCCCAAATGAAGTGGAAGATGGCCCGGGTAACCACAGCGGCGCAAGTCCGGGGGATAGGCCAGGCCTGCGCCACGTACAACAGTACCGAAAGCCCCTCACACCTGACGACCAGGTTTTTACCCGCAATGGAGAGAGACCGGTGCACCCACCTGCCCAGCTTCTGCCGCAGCTTCGAGATGCGCTCCTCCCAAGTTTTAGTGCACGCCCCAGCTCCTCCAAACCAGACACCCAGCACCTTCAGGTAGTCTGTCCTGACGGTGAAGGGGATGAAGGAGCGGTCATCCCAGTTGCCAAAGAACATGGCCTCGCTCTTACCCCTATTGACTTTGGCACCCGAGGCCAGTTCGAACTGGCCGCAGATGTCCAACAGCCTACTCACCGACCGGCGATCGGTGCAGAAGACGGCGACGTCGTCCATGTACAGGGAGGTCTTGACCTGCAGGCCTCCGCTGCCTGGGATCGTCACCCCCTTCAGGCTCACGTCCTTCCTGATGGACGCGGCGAAGGGCTCCATACAACACACGAATAAGGCAGGAGAGAGTGGGCAGCCCTGCCTGACTCCAGATCTGACAGGGAAACTGTCGGATTCCCACCCATTGATCGAGACTGCACTAACAATGTTGGTGTAGAGCAGTCGGATCCAATTGCAGATCCCCTCCCCAAACCCCAATTTGGAGAGGACGTCCCTCATGTATACATGAGAGACCCTGTCAAAGGCCTTCTCCTGGTCCAGGCTGACGAGGCAGGCGTCCACCCTCCTGTCCTGCACGTAGGCGATCGTATCCCTGACGAGCGCGAGGCTCTCAGCGATCTTCCTGCCCGGCACAGCACAGGTTTGGTCAGGGTGAATCACCGACTCCAGAACAGACCTGACCCGGTTCGCTACGACCTTGGCCAGGATCTTGTAGTCCACATTCAGCAACGAAATAGGTCGCCAATTCTTAATTTCTTCCCTCTCCCCCTTCCGCTTGTAAATGAGGGTAATGATGCCCTTCCTCATGGACTTGCACATTTCCCCTGCCCGAAGCGCACTGTCGTACACCTCCAGCAGGTCCTGGCCAACCAAACCCCACAGAGCGGAATACAACTCCACCGGTAGGCCATCGCTCCCAGGAGTCTTGTTCCTCTCAAAGGACCTGAGGGCTCTGGTCAGCTCGTCCAGGGATAGCGGCCGGTCCAGCCCCTCCCGCGTGCCGTCGTCTAAGACCTCCGTGATAGACGACAGGAACGACTCGGAGGCCGTGCTGTCCGTGGGCTTCGCGTCGTACAGTCCGGCATAAAAGGATCTGCTGATCCTCAAAACGTCGGACCGAGACGACGTTACCGAGCCATCGTCTTCCTTCAACCTGCTAAGCACTGAGTTCTCTTTGTGCACCTTCTGAAAGAAGAAACGCGAGCACGTCTCGTCCTGCTCCACGGAGCGGACTCTGGACCGGAAAATTATCCTGGAGGCCTCCGCGGCGAAGAGCGAGGCTTGCTGACCCTTCACCTCGCGGAGATCCTCCGTGACATCAACCCCCATCGACTGCAGAAGGAGCAGGTTCTGCATCCTTTTCTGGAGCCGCGACAGCTTTCCCCGCCTCTCTCTCGCCTTCCGAACACCCTTGAGGACAAAGAACCTCTTGATGTTTCCTTTGACCGTCTCCCACCAGTCGCCCGGAGACTCAAAGAGGGGTTTCACGGTTCTCCAACCGGCATACTCCCTCTTGAGCTCCTCGATGTTCTCTGGGGTCAACAGAGTCGTATTGAGCTTCCACGTTCCCTTGCCGGCCTGCTGGTCGTCCTGTAGGTGACAGTCGGCCAGCAGGAGGCAGTGGTCAGAGAAGAACACCGGCTCGACGCCGGTGGACCTGACCGAGAACGCTCGGGACACAAACAGGAAATCTATCCTTGAGCGGATAGACCCGTCCGGCCGCGACCAGGTGTATCTCCGCTGCGCTCCGTCTGCAGGGGTGCTGAAGACGTCGAGCAGTTTGGCGTCCTTCACCGTGTCTATCAGTAATCTGGACGTGACATCCAGTTTACTACCCCCAGCCGCTATCCCCGCGCCGGATCTTCCATCTGCATCTATGATGCAGTTGAAGTCTCCGGCCAGGATGACCGGTCTGGACGTAGCCAGCAGGGGTGGAAGCCGCTGCAGAACGGCCAACCGCTCACTCCGTACCGCTGGGGCGTACACATTGATCAGCCTCAGGGGAGCGTTCTTATAGGTGACATCCGCCAGCAGGAGGCGCCCCCCCACCACCTCCTGAACTTGGGAGATGGTGAAGTTGCTTCCCCGCAGCAGAATAGCCAGGCCGGAGGAGCGACAGTCGTTACCTCCCGACCAAATCGAAGGCCCACGGGTCCAGGCGCCCGACCATTTCCCGTACCTGCTGAGGTGCGGTATCCCGCACTCCTGCAGGAACAGGAGATCCGCCTTGATGTCGGTCAGGTAGGCCAACGTGGACACACATCGCCCGGTAGTTTTGACACTCCGGACGTTAATGCTCGCAATCCGTACCCCCATTGAGAGTAGTTACCGCGGTGCCCTCCCCGGGTCCATGTACCCCAAGGTCCAGCCCATGTGCCAGTCCCTGTATCCCCATAGTGCGGGCAAGCTGTTGGACACTCCCGGGGCTAAGGAAACCGTCTGTGCCGCATTCTGGGTCGCTGTCTCTGTCCGGCGTCGCTGGAGCAGGGACAGAGGCAAGAACATCCGGCTCTGGGTCAGGCTGGGGGAGTGCTGTTTCTTGCTCCCCTCTTGAAGCTCCACTACTCCCAGCCGTCCGGGGCTCTGGCGCGGGGGGACCCGCCAGGGCCCCAGCAGCGGGTGGCCGGGTGCTGGCAGGAGCCTCTGGATGACCACTGTCACCGGGCAGTGGGGCGCTGCTTTCCTTCTCCCCGGCGACTTTCATCCTCTGCTTTGGGTGGCCTGCCTCCGAGTCCCCTTCGTCGGAGGAGCTCTTGTAGCCCCCCTGCAGCTGCCTCTTCCCGCTTGGCGGTTGCGGTGCGGCGGCCCGCCGGCGTGTTTTTCTCTTTGCCTTTTTTACCGTCGTCCACTCCCCTGGGTCGCCCGTCGCCTCCTCCTCCATAGACTCAGGGGGCAGGGGAGTCTGCAGGGCTGACCCACCGGCCTTCAGTCCCTCCTGCGGGGCTTGGACCTCCTGCGCGCTTGGGGGGTCCGTATCCTTGCAGGGATCTGGTGTCTCCCTCTCGTCTGGGGGGGTTCGCCCTGCATTGCCCCTGCTCGTGACCTGGGCATAGGTGGTCCCCCGCCGTGGGCAAGCCTTGTAAAGGTGGCCCATCTCCCCACAAAGGTTGCAGCTCTTCTCTTTCGGGCAATCCTTTGCGAGGTGCCCCTCCTCCCTGCAGTTCCTGCACAGGGTTGCCTTACAGTCCGCCGCCATGTGCCCTGACCGCCCACAGGTGTGGCAGACTTTGGGCTGCCCAGCGTAGCTCAGGTAGCCCCTGCTCCCGCCGATTGCGAAGCTGGATGGTGGATGGAGGATGTTGCCCCCCTCGCCTGTCCGCAGCGTCACCTTGACCTGCCTCTTACTGGTCCATATCCCGAAGGGGTCCATAACGTCATTACAGTCCCCTTCCACCTTCACGTACCTTCCAAGGAAGGTCAGAACATCGGCCGCTGGCACATGCGGATTGTACATGTGGACCGTAAGCATACGACTCCTCTGCACTGGCAGCACAAACAGCGGGACGGCGGTCAGGACAGAGAGGGGACCCTCACCTCCTTTCTCCTCAAATACCTTCAGGAGGCGCTCGCACAACTTCGCACTCCTGAAGGTCACGTCGAAAAATCCACCACCGGGGAAGTCCTGCAGGCAGTAGATGTCCGCCGCGACGAAACCACAGCAGTCCAGCAGGACCCTCTTCACAAAGAAGGTGCGGTCCACCGGCACTCCTTCATCCACCTTCTTAACCATCACTCGTACGGTATTTCGGACCCCCTGTCCCGGGGCACGAGCGCTCACTGTCGCCATTGCTGCAGGTCGGCTGCTCCCCTGAATCAGCGTTAGGCCGAAGCCAGCATGCAGATCCACCAATTGCAGGGGTACACAGCCAACCCGACGTCCTCCTTCCACTCCCGAATCGGTCGCTCTATCCTCTTCTCGGTCCACGTTGATAAGAACAGAAACTACACTTGGTCTGAGCCGATAGGCCGAGAAGCGATGCTGCTATAATGCTGGACTACCTTAGGTCCCAGTTACTTCCCATATTTTCCATCAGCCTGACTGTGTGCAAAAACTTGTGAAGCACTGCTGACAGTTTTTACTTTTGTTCCAGTACTCCCGAGCTTCCTAACCAGGGCAAACAATCAGTTTACACCAGCGCTTTTTCATCCTCTTTTCTGTAAAACTGCTTCGTAGTGAATGTAGATCATTGGAAATGTACCAATCAGATGAGGTAGGGCGGAACTTCTTCAACCAGCTCCACGACTAGCGGAGGGTCAGTGAGATTGCAGCGACAATCGGTACAGAACTGCACACTCAGAGAATGACCCAGCACAGAGGAAGGTACTTCAGCCTGTCATTGTCTGCATCAGCTGTCTGTACAGGCAACTTCACCAGTCCCACCCGCCATGTAAATCTCTCATCATTCAACTCTCTCCTGAGGGCCACGAATGATTCTGCTTCCAGCGCCCTCTCAGGCAGTGCACAGCCGGCAGTAACCACTCGCTGAGGATGGTGGGTCTACCTCCCTCGATAAATGTGACTCTTCGTTACAAAAAAGGCGAATCACCACCCCCGCCCCCCAAACCCATCCCACCCCGTCTATTTCTTTGGAATGTGCAACTGCCTGCAGTGTCAATGTGCCTGCAGTTGTTAAAAGGGTCTGATTTTGTGCTGTTCTATTCTGCGAACTAAACAAACTGAACTGTTAGCAATGCAAAAAATGCCTGCCTCTTCCCAAATCAAATCAAAGCAAATACTTGAAACAAATTCTAATTCTGCTCGAGTAATGTCACTGTCAGGAAGTACTGGGACACAATTATGAACAGAATTTCTTAGACTAATCCATCTGTCCTGGAATATATGAACTCTGATCCCCAAACCACTCCAACATCCCCAACACCACTCCCCTCCCTTCATGGAAATGAACAGCATGATGGTGGATATTAAGTTCAGTACATTGAATAAGTCACGAATCGTTTAGCTTCGACTCCAAACATTCCAATTATAATCTGGTAATTTAGAATTGCAAATTAAGATTCAAGAGCCATAGAGATGTAAAGGATGGAAACAGACTGATTGCTGCCACTTGTCTATTCGAAACAGATATCCTAAATTATTTTAGTCCCATTTGCCAGCATTTGGCCCATATCCCTCTATAACCTTTCTATTCATTTACCAATCCTGATGCCTTTGAAGAGTTGCGATTGTACCACCTCCTCCATACATGCAGCACTATTCTCTACATGTAAAACTGCCCCTCAGGTCCCTTTTAAATCTTTCGCCTCTCAACTTAAACCCATGCTCTCAGGTTTGGATTCCTTTCCCTGAGGAAAAGATCTTGGCAATTCACCCTATCCAAGCCCCTCATGATTTTATAAACCTCTGTAAGGTCACGCCTCAGCCTACGATGTTCCAGGGAAAACAGCCCCAACCTATTCAGCCTCCTCTGTCTATAGCTCAAACCATTCAATCCTAGCACCATCCTTGTAAATCTTTTTCTGAAACCTTTCAGTTTAACAACTTTCCTATAGCAGGGAGATTATAACTGAATGCAGTATTCTAAAAGTGGCAATGTTCTGTACATCTGCATCGTAATGCCCAAACTCCTATACTCAATACATTGATCAATAAAAGCAAGCATGCCAAATGCCTTCTTCGCCACCCTGTCGAACTGTGACTCCACTTTCAGGGAACTATGCATCTGCACCCCAATGTCTCTGTTTGGTGACACTCCCCAAGGCCCTACCATTAACTTATAAGTCCTGCCCTACTTTGCCTTACCAAATCGCAACACCTCACATTTATCTAAATTAAACTCTATCTGCCACTCCTCGGCCCATTGGCCCATCTGATCAAGGTCCCATTGTATTCTGAGATAACATTCTTCACTGTCCACGACAACATGAATTTTGGGGCCATCTGCAAACTTACTAACCATCCCTCCTATGCTTCCATCTAAATCATTCATACAAAATTATGTACAAGCAGTGTCCCAGCACCAATTCTTGTAACACACCACAGGTCACAGGTCTCCAGTCCAAAATATAACACTCTACCATCACTCTGTGCTTCCTGCCTTCAAGCCAGTTTTGGATCCAAACCACTAGCTTCTCCTGGATTCCATGTGATCTAACCAGTCTACCATGAGGAACCTTTTCAAACACCTTTCTGAAGTCCATCCAAACAATGTTTACCTCCCTGCCTTCATCAATCTTCTTTGCCACCTCTGCAAAATACTCAAGTTAGTGGGACATGAATTACATCACACACAGACATGTTGACCATCCGTAATCAGTCCGTGCCTTTCCGAATGCATGTAAATCCTCTCCCTGTGTCTGAAACAAACATGTCATAACCATGGCGAAATATTTCACCCCAAGGTGAGTTTTCAACCACATATCCCCACCATCACCAAGACTGCCCACTTCCACCTTAGTGACATCACCCGACTCCTCCTCGTCTGCTCATCTACTACTGAAACTCTCATCCATTCCTTTGTTACCTCTGGACTTAACTATCCTTACACACTGCTCACTATCCTCTCACATTCCCCTCTCTGCACTTGTCTAACTTCCTCTGCCTCTGTTAATGAGTGTATGGGAGTTCTGTTTAGTGTCTTATTGTTCCTTACATTAACTCTATCTGAATGAGGTTTTTACCACTGCCCATTCTCCCCACCATGTGCTGCTGCCTTAGCAGCTTTAGCTTCCCACACAAATGCCCACAATGCTGTAATGGAAGGAGTTACAGGTTATTCACCAAGTGATGAAATCCTGAGGTCATCCTAAACTCTGCTGCCCAAGGTTTGTTCACCCACCACCCCCTGTGCTTGTGCAGCTAAATTTTAAACTTTTCATCATTCTGTTCAATCTCTTGATAGATAGAGAGGAGACTATCTCTGTAATGTCTGCCGGCATCCAGCCCTCTCAAGGGCAATTAGGGATGGCAAGTAAATGCTAACCCAGCCAGTGATGCCCACCCCCACCCCAAATATGAATTTTTAAAAATGCCCTTGCGTTACCTCCAATTCCAACCTCCTGAGCATTCTCGATTTTAACCGTCCCACATTTGGTCCCCTTAATCTTTAGCTGCCAAGGCCACAAACTGTGAAATTTCCTCACTAATCCTCTCCCTTTCTCAACCTCAGTTTTGCACTTAATAACACTCCTTGAAAACGACACATTTGCCCATTAAACATTTTGTCACCTCCCTAATATCTCGTTATGTGACTGGGGTCAAAAGTTGCATTATAATACTCCTGAGGAACAGCTTGGAAGTTTCCATTATTTGAAGGCCCTATATTGATATAAATTAATTGGCGTTGATTTGGACACATATCACAATCCCTTCATCACCACTTGGTGAATAATTCCTTACCCAACAGCTTTGTGGGAACTACTCAGGGAAGATAATTGCTCGCAGCAAATGGTCAGGCAATGTTCAGCCGTAAACACCTCATTTAGAGAATCAATGGCAGTAACAATAAAATACCTACTCAGAGACAGTAAGAACTTCCGATGCTGGAGTCAGTGATAACACAGTGTGCAGCTGGAGGAACACAGCAAGCTGGGCAGCATCAGAGGAGCAGGAAAGCTGACGTTTTGAGTTGGGACCCTTCTTCAGAATTTCTGAATAAAGTACCTAAGTCGGTTACACCCATTATGGGAGACAGAGGAGGTTAGAGAATGGCAGAGAGTTAATCAGGGAGAGCAGAGATGAACCAGAAGAATGGATGGTCACTGATTCAGGACTTTTATAAAGCAACTTTTGACACCAGTTACATAATGAGATATTAGGTGAGTGATGAAATGGGTTGCACCAACACCAGAGTCAGATAACTGAGAACAGCACGTGAAGCAAAATGTGTACATTACTGGTTAAAGATACTGAAATAATTTCATTGTCTTCAACTTTAAAATCAAATGCTGGAGTCTGCAGCTCAAAAGATATCAGAAGCACTGGGGTCAGAGGAAACCCACAGTTCAGGAAATGCCCAGGAATTAGGGTGATGTCACTGAGCAATTGCCCGTGTGTGATAACATCACCCACTTGAACACAGAGCATTCGGGTCTGCACAAACAGGTGATTTGCACGAAGGATGTGAGGGTCTGTGGAATTCTGATGTCTAGTTTCATTCCTGTCTGCCCGATGTAATGTTTGTGGTAGTCGTTGCATGGTATTTTGTAAACCACATTGGTTCTGCACGAACGTCAGCCTTCCTACTCCTCTGATGCTGCTTGGTCTGCTGTGTTCATCCAGCTCTACACCTTGTTATCTCTTGGTTCTGCATGTTGTGGGAATGGGGTCTTTAATTCTTGTAAGTGTTTGTTGTAGAGTGGCTGTGGGCTTGTGGGCCACCATGATTCTGAGTGGTCTGAGGAGTCCTGGTGTCAGTTCCCATATGTTCTTGATGTATGGCAGTATGGCCAGTGTGTGAGGGCGTACTGTATCCTCCTGTTGTTGTCTGTTTAACATCGGTAACCTCACCAGTTCCCTCACACAAGGAAATAACCACTGCTGCAGAAGACCATATAATCCCAGTTCCCAGGCCCGGAATCAGAGAAACTCAGTGGCCCAGCTGTGAAGATACAACCCGAAATGGGGATGGCAACGAGCACGCGGAGCTACTCTGTGATTCCAGTGATGCAATCGGTGAGCACGCGGTCCTTCTGTGAGGGTATAGAGGTGCATGAAAGCAGGGTTAATGTTCCCGGTAAATTAAGGATGAACAACAAATGGTGTCCTGACCAGCGGTACCCACATCCCACGGGAGAATAAGGAAGAACAAAAACACATTCACAACAAGGAAAAATGGCCTTCTGTCTGCATTGACTCGAATTCACCCGATCGCCCAATCTGGATAGAGACAAGGACACCCACAGCACAGAGAAACCAGGGAACTGTGTGGACTGAGGGAAGGATTCAATTACCCACTGGAGGTGGAAACTCATTTCCTCAGTCACACTGGGGCGAGGTTGTTCATCCTTCCCCTGTGTGGGAAGGGATCACTCAGAAAAACAAACTCCGGAGACACCCACAAATTCAGATATGGTTATATTCTGCTATTATAGCTGCTACAAATCCCCAACTAAGAATGAACCGTATCTGGACACCTATTTCCAGTGGAATTCTGAGGATTACTCGATCTGAAACGTCATCTCTGATTTCTCTCCACAGATGCTGCCAGTTCTGCTGAACTTTTCCAGCAATTTCTGCTTTTTAATTTGTTTCTGATTTACAGCAATTGCAGTCCTTTCAGTTTTTAATCCAGTAGAGTTCCACTGTTTTCTGATGTATAACAATCATTAAAACCTAGTTGTAGAAGCCATAATTTAGAAGTTTGCAGATGATATGCAATAAATAATCATGTAGTTGACCATAACGAAGAAAATCGTGGACTGCAGGGAGATATCAATCAAGTGGAAAGATAAAATGGTGAACGGAATTGAATCCAGAGAAGTGTGTGATAATGAATTTAGGGAGACTGAACAATGAAAGTGAGGAATAGTAAGTGGTGTAGAGGAACAAAGAGACCTTAGAATGAACATTCACAAATCCCTGAACGTGGTTCGACAGGGAGATCAGGTGGTTGAGAGGGTTTTGAGATACTTTCTGTTCTTGACCACAGGCTGGAAGAGAAGACCAGGGGGAGATGATGCTAGAGCTTTAACAAACACCAGTTTCGAGAACAGCTAGAGGGCTGAGCACAAGTCTGGTCACTGCGTTAATCAACTTTCTAAAAAAAAAAAATCATGACAGAAGATGAAGAGCAGGCATAGACTTTTTGGCCCACATCTGCTGCACCATACAATGATAGCATCGCTGATACTGCTCCAAATCAGTTTGGTATGCACCTGAGAGGAACTTGCAGATGGTAGTGTTTTGATGCATCTTCTAGTCTTGTCTTTCCAAGTGGTACAGCTTGCAGGCTTGGTTGGTGCTGTCAAAGAAGAGTGGGTGAGTAACTGCAGGGCATCTTGTAGATAGTGCACACTGCTGCCACTGTCCCTCAGTGGCAGAGGGAGTAAATGCTGAAGGTACCGAATGGGTCACCAGTAGGTGGTCTGCATTGACCTGGATAGTGTCAGGTTTCTCGAGCGTTGTTGGAGCTGCATCCATCTGAGCAGTTGGAGAGTGTTCTATTACATTCCTGCTGATGCACATGCTTTGGGGAGTCATGAGTTGAAGTAATCACCATAGAATCTCTTCACTTTGACCTATTTGGTAGGCACATTATTCAGATGGCAGCTCCAATTCCGTTTCTCATCAATATTAGCACCCAGGATGATGATAATGGGGAATTCCGTGAAGATATACCCAGTGAATGTCACTTGGCTGTGGTTAGATTCTCATTTCTTGGATTTGGTCATTATTTGTTGGTGCAAATGTTCTTTGTCACATAGCAGGCTAACTTCAATGTTGTCCAGGCATACTGCATTTAGATATCTACTGCTTCAGTATCCCAGGAGCCACAAATGACGCTAAAGTATTGTGCAATCATCAGCAAACATTCCCACTTCTGACCTTATGACGCAGGGAAGGTCATTGATGAAACAGCTGAAGGTGGTTGGGACTAGAACCTGATCCTGAGGAACTCCTGCGGCTGAGAGGATTGCCTTCCTACAATCATAAGCCTCTTCTTTATTCAGTATTACCAAACCAGGGTGAAGTAGGGTAAGGAGGATAAGAGAATGTATAATGGAAACAAAAAAAGGAAAAAAGGAGCAGAACACTAAAACACAGAACAAGTAGAAAATTAAACTTGTCCAACCAGTACAGCATAAGGTAAGAGTCAAATACAACCATATAAGGACATAGCTTCTGAACCTTAAGTAACTGTTGGCGGTTCACTGTTATGGACATGCAGTTAAACTACCTGAGCCACAATAACTATCTGTATAGCTTAAGATAGTCACCTAAGTATTACTCACTCGGAAAGGCCGGCATGCTGTGAGCTGATGGTGGGGTTAGAGAATCTTGGAAGATAATGTGGAAGTGGAAGTCCTGTTGAAATTAGAGGACTCAGAACGTTGTCAGAAACTGAACAGCATCCTGTCTTTGTAGTAAGTAACTGACATACAATTTATTTAATACCAATGTTAAGTGCAACCATTCTGACATGAAGGTGTCTTAATATGCTGTATTGAGCTGTAAAAAGTTGAGTGTCTCCCAGCTAGACTTCGAGACCTCTTCCACATGTCTGTGGTACAAGTTTGATTAAATTCACCTTGTTTTGATCTACCGAGGTCTGAAGATGCAATCTTTTCAAAAACCGGCTATCTAAGGAAGAATAACATCCTCTCGTTCCCATTGACTTTAGCTTTGTTATGATCCCTTAATACAATGCCGTGTCAAATGGAGCCTTAAGATAGCGGATAGTCCCTCACATTTGGAATTCAGCTGTTTGGTCCATGTTTGCACCAAGATTGTAAGGAGACCAGGAGCTGAGTGGCTCTTGCTGAACTCAAACTGAGATCCATGACCATGACATTACAAAGCAAGTGCTGCTTGATGTCATTGTTGTCACTCTGTTTTGACTGCATTTACGTATCAACAGGCCAGACAATTGACTGAAGGCTTGTCCACACACCACGTGTATGGTTTCTCTTCACTGTGAACGTTGCTTTTACCTTCCATGCTCAAAGCTCCTGAGGACCGAGTGTTACTGGCAGCTCTTGATCCAATGTTTGACTTGAGCTGCCTGTCTGTGAATTCCCCCTTTCCAATTCCCTGGAAAATAAATTTAAAAAACAGTCAAAAGTGGAATGAATGCTGCTGGATTGTCATAAAACCCCACCTGGATCATTAATCTCCTTGAAAGGACAGAAGTTGAAAAAAAAACAGGACAAAAATCAGGCTGTGGGAACTGGCGACAGAGCCAGTCATTATTTGTGCAGAGCCAGGAGAGAGTGCGAGGTTTGAGTAATACCACAACAATGCTGTCTGTGTAACAATACAAACTGACCATAACCTTTGTCAGTCTGCAATTAGATAAATATAAATGATATGAGCTTCTGAAAATGCATTACTGTAAGCAAGTGGGAATTCATGGACCACCTTTAGACACATGCAGTCCCCCTTTGTACTCGAGAGACTTGCATCTGGAGTACTGGGTTCAGTTTTGGTCACTGTACTTATAGAAAGTTGTTAATATGTTGGAAGCATTTCAGGGAAGATTTAATTGACTAATACATGGAATGAGTGGATTGCCTTATGAGGAAAGGCTAGAATTTAGAAAAGAAAGAGGAGACTCGACTGAAACATAAGAGATCCTGAGGGGACCTGACCAGGTGGATGTTTGAAATATGGTCCCTCTTTTGAGAGAATCTAGAACAGAGGGTCATTGTTTAAAGGTAAGGGGTGTGTCCATTTGAAACAGTGAGGAACATTTCCTTTCTCTCAGAGGGTTGAGAATCTTTGTAATTCCTTTCAGCAAAAGGCAGTGAATGCAGAATCTTTAAACATTTTTCTAAGGCAGCAGCAGACAGATTCTTGATGACTAAGGTGATGAAAGATGTTCGGGGATATGCGGGCACATAGAGCTGAGGTTGAAATCAGATCAGCCATGATCTTACTGAGTTGCACAGCAGGCTCGAAGCGCCACGTGGCCTACTCTTGCTCCTCATTCCTATGTTCAAATAAACTGGAGAACAAAGAAACTCGAGTCTTGTCTGATTACTGGAGGCGAGGAGGGTGTTTGAGCTCCAACTGCACCCACCCAGTGAATTAGTTCCATTTTATACCCTCCCCCGACCAGCTTCAATTAACATCTGGAAAATTTTAATCAAATCAATCTTCATCCTTCTAAATCCAAGGGAAGACACTATTCCTGCTGAGAGGACGCATTTTGAAAGATGGAGAAGAGAACATATGAAATAGGAACCACAGCAGTCCATTCTGCCCCTCGAGCCTCAAAAAGGTCAAAGCTGATCTATTTAGGTTTCAATTCCACATTCCCACTTTACCTTGATAATTTTAAATTTCTGTGTGCATTGCTGGCTGAACCTAGTTTCCACTGAGGAGGTGTCAGTGATCTGCTTTGTGAACCACTGTAGTCCATGAGCTGTAGGTGGACCTACAATGCTGTTAGGAAGGGATTTCAGGATTTTGACCCAGCAACACTGAAGGAATAGCGATATAGTTCCAATGAATGGTTAGTAGCTTGGAGAGAATTCATGCCCAACAGAGTCTCAGAGATCTGCAGCACAGAAAAAGGCTCTCCTGACTGTCTGATCTTGTCATTATCTTTCAAGTACTCTGTTATTCCACCTTTTACAGTGGACCCTAATATTTTTCCCCACCTTCATTCCCTGTTTTCTGACTCCCGTCCTTGAATACTGGGGTTACGTTAGCTACCCTCCAATTCACAGGAATTCTGAGAGTCTATAAAATTTGAGGATAACCACTAGTGCATCTGCTATTTCTCGGGCCACTTCCTCAGCTACTCGGAGATGAAGGTTATCAGTCTCTGGGGATTTATCTGCCTGTAATCCCATTGGTTTTCCCAATATCATTTTCTTACTAAAACTAATTTCTTTCAATTCCACATTCCCATTAAGACCCTGTGATCCCCTTAATTTTGGGACATTATTTGTGTCCTCCTTTTTGAAAACCTGAGACACATTTTATTGGCCTACCATCACTGTGTCCTATTATAAATTACCTGTTTCTGATTGTGAGGAGACCCTATTTTCTTCTTGACTAAGCTTTTACTATCAATCTTGAATTACGAGTTTAATGATGATCAGGAAACAGTTGCTGACCACCAGGAAAAACCCATCTGGCTCATTAATATCTTTCAGAGAAAGAAACTGCCATTCTTACCCGGTCTGGCCTGTACGTTACTCCAGTCCCACAGCAATGCAGTTGACTCTGGACAGCCCTCTGGGCAATCACGGATGGGCAATAAATTCTGGCCAAGCCAGCAATGCCCATATCCTGTGAATGAAAAAAAAAGCTATTGGTTTGAATGGTCCCTGCAACTGTACTCTCATTTTATTTTCTCCTGTTATTAAATCCCTTTGCTGAAATCTTAACTGTTCCCAATCTTTAGGTCTGTTGTTTTATTTGCCTAATTTGTATGCTGTTTCCTTAAATTTAATAGCTGTTCATTTCCCTTTCTCTGCTATGGTTTGACCATGTTTCCCATTTTGTTCTTATGCCAGAGATTGAGATGAATCATTTTCATATCTTGTCCAAGCCCTCTTACAATGTTTGCCATTAACCATCTCCCATCATCTATTTAAAAATGGATACACAATTTATCAGAACTAGCTCACGCCTCATACCATTATATCTTCTTTCCATTAATTACAGGACCCTAGTCTCAGAAACAACAATATCACTCTCCATCTTAGTAAAGAATCCGATCCGATTGTGGTCACTCTTCCTTAAGGCCCCATGCTCAACTTGATTGACAATTATTCTTTTCTCGTTACCCAACACCAATCTGCTGCTTCAATGTATTGATTCACAAAATTGTACCATATAAACGCTAAGCATTCCTCCTCTATTATATTGCTACTGATATGATTTGCTCAATTTATATGTAGGTTGAAGTCACCCATAACTTTATTCCTTGTTAATCCCATTCTACTGCCTTCCCCAATATTACTGCAATTTGGGGTCTATAAACAACACTAATATCATATTCTGTCTGTTGGTGTTTCTAAGCTCAACCTATACAGATTCTACCTCACCACACCCTGCATCCTGGCTCACATCATATGACTTTCCTGTTTTAATCAGCAGTTCCAGCCTAATTCTTTTCCTTTTTGCTTGCCCAACCTATCCTCCTTAGACAACCCATTTATTCCGGGTTTCAACCTAGTGAACTTTCTCTGAAGCTCCGAATAATTGTACGGAAGACCAAAACCTGCTCGTGGTATTTGAGATTTGGTCTCTGTTATTCCCCGTACAAATGAAGCAGAACATCCTTCCATTGATGTTCAATTCCTGTCATATTAAAGGATGCAGCCTACTGGCTTTCTGGATTACAGAGATCTTGATCAATTGAGTCAATGGGCTGAGGATTGGCAGACTGAAATTTTATTTGAAGAAATGTTTGTTTTACCAAAATGTAATACTTCACAGGGGCAGGCATATACAATTAATGGTCTGGCTCTGGGTACTGTTGTAGAACAGAGACCTAGGGTTTCAGGTACGTCATTCTTTGAAGTTTGCGTCACAGGTAGACAGAAGACATTTAGTACACTTGTCTTCATTGCTCAGGCCTTGGAATACAGGAGTTGGAACGTTAAGTTGAGGTTGTAAAGGATGTTGGCGAGTCCTCTCCTGGAGTAGTTTGCCGTTCTGGTCGTACGCTTATAGGAAAGACATTATTCAGCTGGAGTGGGTTCAGAAAAACAATTACCAGCATATTGCTAGGAATGAAGGGTTTGAGTTATAAAAATAGGCTGAATACATTGGGACTTCTTTCACTGGAAGGTAGGAGTTTGAGAGGTGACATTATAGAGATTTTTAAAATCATGAGATGCGTAGATGAGGTGAGTAGCAAAGTTCTTTTCCCTCAGGTGGGGTAGTTCCAAACCAGGGGGCATATTTGTAAGGTGAGAGGAGAAAGATTTTAAAAAAGGCACGAGGGGCAATATTTTTCCTCACATAAGAGAGTGCTCAGTGTACGGAATGTACAACCAGAGGAAGTGGTGAATCCGGGTACAGTTACAATGTTTAACAGATATTTAGACAAGTCCATGAATTCAAAATGTTTAGAGCGACATGAGACAAACGCACCAAGATGGGCTGAGCTTAGTTTGGGAACGTGGTCGGCATGGACTAGTTGGAGCGAAGGGTCAGGCAGCATGGAAAAAGACCCAATGATTAATGCCATTTCTGCATACTAACTTTGTAACTCATACTTCATAAACCCTAAATCCCTCTGCACCTCAGAATTCTGCAGTCATTCACCATTTAAGGAATATTCTGCTCTTACTTATTCTTCCTGCCAAAGTGAATGACGAGGCTGCAGACTTTCTCGCTGAGCTGGTATGTTTGATTGCAGACGTTTCGTCACCCGAACATCATCAATGCGCCTCCAGTGAAGTGTTGGTGTTCTGCTCTTGTTATTTATATGCCTTGGTTTGCTGGGCTGGTTGGCATCACATCTGGTGACACAACACACTGGCTTGGTGAGCAAGTCTACAACCCGAGCTACAAATCTTCTCAAAAACTTTGAAGTGAATGATTTCACATTTTCTGACATTATACACCACCTGCAAGATATTTTGCCTATACTAATGTTCCGGGTTTCAGAAGCTATAGGAAGGATAGAAAGGGAGGTGAAAGAGGAGAGGGAGTGGCATTTTATCAAGGAAAACATTACTGCTGTAACTAGAAAAGATATTTCTGAAAAATCATCTGGTGAAAACATATGGGTTGAAATTAGAAATAAGAAAGGAATGATCATCTGATGGGATTGTACTATAGGCCTCCCAACAGTCAGAGGGAAATTGAGGAACAAATATGTAGAGAGATCCCAGATATATGTAAGAATAATAAGGTTGTAATAGTTGGTGATTTTAATTTTCCAAACATTGACTGGGACTGCCATAGTGTTGAAGGTTTGGATGGTGAATAATAATGTTAAATGTGTTCAAGAACATTTTCTTTATCTACAAGTCAATGCACCTACTAAAGAAAGAGAAAAAAACTTGAGCTTCTCTTGGGTAATAGGGCAGAAGTGACAGTATGGAACAAGATAATAGACAATAATTTTATCTGTTTCAAAACAGTTATGGAAACGGATAAGCCTTTCAAAAAAGTTTTTAATTGGAGTAAGGCAAATTTAAAGGTATGAGACAAGAACGTTCAGAAGTTGATTGGAGTAGACTGCAGGCAAAGGGACGTCTGATAAGTGGGAGGTTTTCAAAAAAGTGTGATTAACGAGAGTTCAGAATCATGATGTTCCTGTTAGATTGAAAGGTAAGGCTGGTAGGATTAAAAAACAATGGATGAAAAAGATATTCAGGTTTTAGTCAAAAATAAAAAAAAAAAAAAAAAAAAAATCATACATTAGATATAAACAACTGGGTTTAAATGAATCTCTTGACCAGTATAAACAGTTTAGGGGCATTCTTAAACGGGAGACCAGGAAGGCAAAGAGGGGATATGAAATTGCCTTGATAGATAATGTTAACGTTAATCCAAAGAGATTCTACAAGTGCACGAACAGCAAGAGAGCAACGAGAGAGTGAGCAGGGCCCCGTAAAGATCAAAGAGGTTACCTTTGTGTTGAATGTCAGGAGATGAGAAAGATATTAAAGGAATATTTCGCATCAGTTTTTATTGTGGAGAAAAAAATGGAGGCTAGAAAACTCAGGGAAAGAAATACTGTTTTTTGAAAACAGTTCACATGGACGTCTTCAAAAGTATAAAGATGGATATCCTGTAGAGCCACAGGTGATGGGGGAGATTTTTATGAATATTTCCCCTCAGTCAGTACGAGGAGAGAATCGTGGCTGCGAAGGAATTAAGGGAAATATGGGAATGTTTTGGAATGCGTACATATTACCAGAGGGGTGGTGTTTGGGCCTTATGGCGCTTTAAGGTGTATAAATACCCGGGGCCCGATCAAGTCAATCCTTGGACATTGTGGGAGGCTCGGGAAGGAATTGCAGGGGGTCTGAGAGATTTTTGCTTCATTTTCAGCCACTGGTGAAGTTCAGTAAGACTGGAGGAGGGCAATGTTGTTCCATTGTTTAAAAAAGGTAGCAGAGACATGCCAGGAAACTACAGGCCAGTGAACCTGATATCAGTGGTAGGCAAGTTATTGGACAGGATACTGAGGGACAGGATCAACCTACATTTGGATAGTCAAGATCGGATTAAGGATAGTCAGTATGGAATTGCGCATGGGAGGTCACGTCTGACAAATCTTTCAGAGTTTTTCAAAGAGGTAACCAAGAGGATAAATGAGGTAGGGCAGTGGATGCTGTCGATATGGATTCTAGTAAGGCCTTTGACAAGGTCGTACATGGCAGGCCAGTCAAGAAGATTAGGTCGCATGGGATCCAGGGAAAGCTAGCTAATTGGATACCAAAATTGGCTCGATGGTAGGAAGCAGAGGGTGATGGTTGAAGGTTGTTTCATGGATTGGAGGCCTGTGATGAGCAATGTGCCACTGGGGTCGGGGTTGGGACTGGGACCTTTGTTACGTACATAAGTGATCTGGATATGAATGTACAACGCATGATTAGTAAGTTTGCAGATGATACAAGACTAGGAGGTATCGCTGACAGCAAGGAAAGTTATCAAAAATTACAGAGGGATCTAGATCAGATGGGGAAGTGGTTTGAGGATTGGCAAATGCAATTCAATACAGATAGGTATGAGGTGTTGCACTCTGGAAAATCAAATCAAGATAGGACTTATACAGTTCATGGTAAGGTCCTGAGGAGTGTTGTGGAAGAGAGGGACCTAGGAGTACAAGTACATAGTTCACTGAAAGCGGCGTCACAGGTTGACAAGGTGGTGAAGAAGGCATTTAGCATGCTGGCCTTCATTGACCAAGGCACTGAGCACAGACGTTGGGACGTTGTGTTACAGTTGTATAAGTCGTGGGTGAGGCTGCACTTGGAGTATTGTGTACAGTTTTGGTCACCCTGTTATAAGAAAGACATAGTTAAACTGGAATGTGTGCAAAGAAGATTTACAAGGCTGTTGCCAGAGCTAGTAGGCCTGAGTTAGAGAGATATGTTGGCCTGGATAGGACTTTATTTCTTGGAACGTAGGCGAATGAGGGGGTGACCTTATTGAGGTGTATAAAATCATGAGGGGCATAGTTAGGATGAATGCATATCGTCTTTTTCCCAGGGTTGAGGAGTTAAAACTCAAAGTCATAGGTTTAAGGCGAGAGGGGAAAGACTTAAGAAGGACCTGAGGGGGCAACTTCTTCTTGCAAAGAGTGGTGGACGTATGGAATGGGCTGCCAGAACAAGTGGCTGAGGCAGTTACAATCACAACATTTAAAAAACATTTGGATAGGTACATGGATAGCAAGGGTTTAAGAGGAATATAGACCAAATATCCCTCTTGTTTGGGTAATTCGAACTAGCTGAGAGGGCACCATGGTCAGCATGGATCAGTTTGAGCTGAAGGGCCCGTTTCCATGCTGTATTATTCTATGACTCTAAATCTCCAGGTCCTGCTCTAGTGCATTCCATCATATTGTGATAAGTTAAAGAGAAAACGTGGGGCACCTTGCAGAAATACTGTATCATCTATAACTACAGGTGACGTGCCAGATGACTGGAGAATGGCTAATGTTGTGCCTTTGCTTAAGGGATGTAAGGAGAAACCTGGGAACTACAGACCTGCGAGTCTGACTTCGGTGGTGGGTAAGTAGTTGGAGGTAATTGTGAAAGATATGATTTACGTACTTAGAGAGGCAAGGAACAATTGGGATAGTCAGCATGTTTTTATGCAAGGGAAATTGTATTTCACAAACTTGATTCAGTTTTTTGAGGAAATAACAAAGAAAATTGTTGAGGGCAGAGCAGGAGACATTGTTTACTTTGACTTTAGTAAAGCCTTTGACAAGGTTATACATGGTGGACGCATCAGTAAAGTTAGATCATATGGGATTCAGGGTGATTCAGGCTTGTCAATTGGACACAAAATTGCCTTAATGACAGGAGACAGGGACTGGTGGTGGCGGATTGCTTTTCAGACTGGAGGCCTGTTACCAGCCGTGTTCCACAGGGACTGGTGCTGGGTCCAACTCTGTTTCACATTTTATGTAATGATTAAGATAAGAATATAGAAGGCATGGTTAGTAAATTTGCACATGACACCAAAATAGGCAGCATAGTGGACAGTGAAGAAGCTGTCCAAGATTAGAAAGACATCTTGATCTATTGAGTCTGCCTGAGGAATGGCAGGTGGTGTTTAATTTAGATAAGGGCAAGTTATTGCATTTTGGTAAAACAAACATGAGCAGGACTTGTACAATAAAAAGTAGGGCCCTGGATAGTGTTGTAGAACAGAGACACCCAGGGGTTCAGGTGCATCATTGCTTGATTTTTGCATTACATGTGGACAAGGTGGTTAAGAAGGTGTTTAGTCTGCTTACCTTCATTGCTCAGACGTTTGAGAGGAGTTGGGATGTTATGTTGAGCTTGTACAGAACGTCGGTGAGGCCTCTTCTGGGGTAATGTGTCCACTTCTGATCGCCTGTTATATGAAGGATATCATTAAGCTGGAAAGGGTTCAGAAAAAATTTACCAAGATGTTGCCAGGAATGGAGGTTTTGAGTTATAAGGAGTGGCTGGATAGGTTGAGACTTTTTTCACTGGAGTCCAGAAATTGGAGGGGTGACTTTATAGACATTTATAAAATCATGAAGGGTATAGATAAGGTGATTGGCAGGTGCCTTTTCCCTAGGGTGAGGGATTTCAAGACAAGGGGGCATATTTTTAAGGTGAGAGGAGGAAGATTTAAAAAAGACTTGAGGCAATTTTTTTTTAAAAACAGAGAAGTGGTTCATGTTTGTAATGAACATCCTGAGGAAGTAGTGAATGTGGGCAAAATTACAACATTTAAAAGACATCTGGATAAGTACATGACTCGGAATCGTTTGGAGGGATATGGGCCAGGAGCAGGCCGGTGGGGCAAGTTTAACTTGGAATTATGCTTGGCATGGACTGGTTGAACCAAAGGTAGGGCTGGTATGATTAGAGAACAATGGATTAATAAAGATATTGAGGCGCCAGTCAAGAATGAAAAAGAACCATATTAGAGATAGACAACTAGGTTCAAATGAACTTCTTGAATAGTATAAAAAGTGTAGAGGATTTCTTAAGATGGAGATCAGAAAGGCAGAGAGGGCATGAGGTAACTTTATCTGCCAAGGCTAAGGATAATCCAAAGAGATTCAACAAGTACATATCGAGCAAGAGAGCAACTAGAGAGAGAGTTGGGCACCTTAATGATCAAGGAGGACGTCTTTGTGTTGAAACTCGGCAGATGGGAGAGATATAAAATAACTATTTCACATCAGTTTTGACTGTGGAGTAAGCTAGCCCAAACGTTCACTCTCCATGTATGAAACTGGACAGTTCCTGTTGCTAAACTATTTGACCAAGGGCCAAAGAAAT
>NW_025968568.1:0-23387 GCF_021869965.1 Rhincodon typus | reverse complement strand
GAATCTGAGATAACAAGGTGTAGAGCTGGATGAACACAGCAGGCCAAACAGCATCAGAGGAGCAGGAAGGCTGACTTTTCGGGCCTAGACCCTTCTTCAGAGTCTGAAGAAGGGTCTAGGCCCAAAACGTCAGCCTTCCTCCTCCTCTGATGCTGCTTGGCCTGCTGTGTTCATCCAGCTCGACACCTTGTTATCTCAGATTCTCCAGCACCTGCAGTTCCCTACTACCCCAGCCTGTTCAACCTATTTTTCTAACTCATACCCTTCATTCCTGCAACATCCTTGTAAATCTTTACTGAACCATCTCCAATTCAATAATAACCTTCCTATAGCAGGGCAACCAGAACTGTACACAGTACTCCAGAAGAGAATTCATCAATGTCCTGAACAACCACAGTATAATGTCCCAATGTCTATACTCAAAGTTCCTTGATAGCATAAGGTAATAATTTGTCTGTTTACTTTTGTTTTACTAAAGTTATCATATTTTTAATAAACGGCAAAATCTTTTGATTAAGTTGCAAACTGATGTTGAGAATTGATTATTTGCAAAGTCTGAGATTAGTTGTTCAAAATGTCTGGGGTCATTATTGAGTTTCTGAAGGTTTGATTTCTACTGTGCTGTGAATAAAGAAAGGATGATTTGGTTTGGCTGTTTGTCTCTGTGTTGTGACAATAAACTTATTTACTTTCGCCCTTGATTTCTGACTTAAATTAGAATTGATTCTTACATTTCTAAGTTTACGTGGTCTACTACGGTGCTTCATGAAAAGATTTCCATGAAGCACATCAACTCTCTTCATGGTAGTCTTCACTAAATAATTTATTTCTGTCAGAAAGTTTCAAAATTTGTGCCTGTTCCATCCATTTTCAATTGTTCTACTTGATCAGTAATGATTGATTGATTGTTTTTGATTAGAAGTGAAGTTATAACCAATTAAATTCAAGTTGGCATGATGTTTGGTTCTTTGAGGCATTAAGGAGGAGTAAATGGGGATAGGCGGTTACTTTTATTTAACTTCAACTCTTCTGCTTTATCTCCTTTTTATCTGCGCAGTTCCTGCCTGCAATAGAAATGGAATATCTTCCTCATCAACATTCTCACACTTCCCCTTCAGAAAATATTGAATGTTCCTGCGTAGTGAGATTATCTAGAACATAAAAGCAACAATGATTCATGAGTTACAATGCTGTAGGGTTATCCTGGCTCAAATGAGTCTTGAAAATCTTGGTGGTCTCTCTGTGGAAATTCTTCGCATTTCATTGGTGGTTTCATTTTGTTTTCCTCACTCTGCTTGCAGACAAATTTGTGGAGTTATAAGTTATGATGGAAGAGATATACCTGATCAATCATCAATCCTGATCTATGATTTTGAGTCATCAAAACTAGCGAATTGAAAGTCTCTCTGATCAACGTGATTGAACAAATGGTTTTTAAAAATCCCATGTCTCTTGTCATGTTACTCTCATGTCACTACAGACCATAACATTAGCAAAGAATCAGTGTAAATTTGCTTTTGAAAGAGAGAAAGATATTTTGAAAGGACTGAAATAGCATTTTAATGAAACACTTCAATCAGCCATAGATAACAAGGACATTTCATGTGGATTAGAATCAGATTTGGTAACGATTTTGTGAGCCCACTAAATCAGGGAATTCACAAGAAGGTGCTGTTAATTTTATGTGATATTCTTCAATAATGGAGGCACTTAGCTGAATATTGTAGTCATGGCCACTGGGGTCAATAACCTCAGCATAATTATGTGGAAAATGAGAAGGGATTGAGAAATCCCAAACCCAAATATGTAACTTAAAAAGGAAAAATTAAAATAAACAAGGAAATAACATTAACAATTTGATTCTGGGAAGCCATTGAATAATAGTTTTGCTCCCTGTATCAAAAGAAAAGTATACTGCCATTAGAGGCGGATCCTGTAGATGAACAGATTATCTTATGAGGAGACACTGGGCCTGTGCTCATCGAAGAATGAGAGATGACTTATTAAAGCATAGGAGATTTTTAGGGACATGAGAGTAGTTGCAGAAAGGTTGATTCTCTTTGTGGGAGAGTTTAGATCCACTGGCCATAAACTCAGAGTATGGGGTTGCCCATTTAAAACAGATGAAAAGAAATTTTGTGTCTCAGATGATGATGAATCTGTGGAATTCTTCACCACAGAGGGCTGCAGAGGTTGGGCCCGGTAAGTATATTTAAAGCTGAGACAAATTTTTAATCTGCAAGGGTATTGTGTGTTAGGAAGAAAAGGCAGGAAAGTGGAGTTGAGGATTATCACATCAGCCATAATCCCATTGAATAGCAGAGCAGCCTTAATAGACTGAATTGTCTACTTCTGCTCCAATTAATTTTTTGAAACAAACTGTTCAGATATATTATTGCACATCTCTGGAGCAAATTGAACTTGAGCCCAGGTCTCCTAGTTCAGAGGTAGGGACACTAACACTACACCACAAGGGCCCTTATTTCTGCTCCCATATTTCCTAACCAACCTTTCCGAGACATTACTTAGGACTTGAACCCAGGTCACCTTGGTTCACAGGTAGGGGCACTATCACTGTCCCACAACAGCCTATATTACTGAGATAACAAGGCGTAGAGCTGGATGAACACAGCAGGCCAAGCAGCATCAGAGAAGCAGGAAGGCTGACATTCCGGGCCTAGACCCTTCTTCAGAAAGTGCCTATATTACTTCTGCTCCTGGATACTTTAAATCATAGAATCATAGAATTTTACAGTACAGAAGGAGGCCATTCGACCCATTGTGTGTGCACTGGCTCCTGAATAGCTACCCAGTTAGTCCCACAGCCCAGTCCTATCTCCATTACCCTCTAAATTCATCATTTTCAAATATATTCCCAGGTCTCTTTTGAAAACTCCAACAGAATCCACCTCCACCACTCTCCCATACAGGGTGTTCCATATCCTATCAACTCTCTGAGTAAAGACAGTTCTCCTCACCTCATTCCTAGCTCTGTTACTGACAATCTTGGCATACCAACTAGTAAAAACAGAATATCCTCTTTACCTTGTCAAAATTATCCATAATTTTGAACACCTCAATAAAGTCACCTCGTAATTTTCTCTGCTCCAGGGAGTATAAACCCAATTTATCTAATATTTGTTTGTATCTAAAATCCTTCAATCCTGGTATCATTTCAGTAAATCTCCTTTACACTCTCTCCAGAGATTTAATGTCCTTTCTTAATAACTTGCTCAGAACTGAACACAATATTCCAAATGTGGTCTAATCAATGATTTGTAGAAGTGTTTAACAACTGTTTTAAACTGCCTCGCCACCTTCAGAGAATTATACACATGAACCTCAAGGTCCCTCTGCTCCTGTATTCCCCTCATAGTTGAGCCTATACTGTGTATCTGTGTTTCTTCTACTAAAATGCATTACCTCACATTTCTCTGCATTGAAAATCATCTGCAATTTGTGCCCATTTGCCCAACTCGTCAATATCCCTATGAATTTGCTCAATGTCATCCTCACAATTCACTAATCTCCCTATCTTTGTATCATCTGTATATGTAGAGAATTTGTCCTCGACAAACACCTCCAAATCATTTACACAAATCAAAAAAAGCGAGGGTCCCAAAACTGATTGCTGGGAAACACCACTTTCAACAGGTCTCCAATCTGAGTATCACCTATCTATATCTACCCTCTGTTTCCTATCTTTCAGCTAACTTTCAACCCAGGCTGCCAAAGACCCATCAATCCAAAACATTTCTAATTTGCTAATCAATTTGCCATGTGGCACCTTCACAAATGCTTTCTGAAATTCCAAATATACAACATTCACAACACTATCTTCATCCACTGCACCTCGTCAAGGAACTCGATTAAATTTGTCAGAACCGACCTGCGGTTAACAAAGCCATGTTGACTGTATAGTATTAACTCATATTTCTCTAAGTCTATATTTACCTTATCTCGTATATTGGCCTTCATAAGTTTTCCCACTAATGACATTTTGCTGATAAGTCTGTTGTTTGCTGAATTGTCCTTTGCCACTTTATTAAACAATGAGATGCATGGGATCCATGGTGATTTGGCCACTTGGATTCAGAATTGGCGTGCCCATAGAAGGCAGAGGGTAGTGATGGATGGGTATTTTTCTGGCTGGAGGTCTGTGACTATTGGTGTTCCGCAGGCACCTCTACTGGGACCTCCGCTATTTATGATATATATACGTGACTTAGATGAAAATGTAGATGGGTGAGTTAGTAAGTTTGCAAATGATACAAAGATTGGTGGAGTTGTGGATAGTGTAGAAGGTTGTCAAAGGATACAGCGGGATATAGATCAGTTGCAAATATGGATGGAGAAATGGCACGTAGACTTTAATCCAATTAAGTGGGAGATGCTGCACTTTGGGAGATCAATTTGGGAGACAGTTAATGGCAGGGCCTCTGAGCAACAGAGGGATCTTGGGATTCAAGTCCATAGATCCCTGAAAGTGGCCACTGAAGTAAATAGAGTGTAAAAGAAAGTGTATGGCATGCTTATCTTTATTGGTTGGGAAATTGAGTACAAGAGTCAGGATGTCATGTTGCAGAATTATAAGATTTTGGTAAGGCTGCACTTAGAGTATTGCATTCAATTCTGGTCGCCACATCACAGGAAGAATGTGAAAGCTTTCGAGGGGGTGCAGATGTTCCAGAAAGCAGCAGGCATCCCTGCGAGGAAAACCATCCAGCCCTGTACCCGCACCCACCCCACCATCAGCTCCACTCTCTTCCCATGTGCTCTCCACGCCCCCCCACCTCATTTCATTCCATATCCCAGACCCCCCTCTTCCCATCCTAGGCCCGAAACGTCAGCCTTACTGCACCTATGATGCTGCTTGGCCTTCTGTGTTCATCCAGCTCTGCACCTTGTTGTCTCTTTACCAAGATGTTGCCTGGGTTAGAGGATATGAGCTATGAGGAGGGGCTAGAAAAACTCAGGTTGTTTTCTCTGGACTGGTGGATGCTGAAGGGAGACTCTATAGAAGTCTGTAAAACTATTGGGTTGATGGTGAGAATAGTTACCCCAGAGGTGAAATGTCTAAAACTAGGGGACATGCATTTATGGTGAAAGGGGGAAAGTTCAAAGAAGATGTTATGGGCAAGTTTTTTACACAGAGAGTGGAAGGAGTCTGAAACATGCTGCCATGGGTAGCGATGGAGGCAAATATGATAAGGGTGTTTTAGGGACTTTTAGTTAAGCACATGAATAGGCAAGGAATGGAGGGATATGGACCAAGGGCAGGCAGAAGGGATGAGTTTAATTTGGTGTCATATTCGGCACACCCTCATGGGCGGAAAGGCCTGTTCCTGTGCTGTATTTTTCTATATTCTATGTTAACTGTGTCACATTTACAAACTACCAGACTGCTGGGACTAATCCTGTGTTCAGAGATGCCTGAAAATTTTCTGTCAATGGTTCTGCAATTTGCTCCCTTACCTCTCTCAGCAATCCCGGCCTAGCAACTTCTCCACCTCGAGTGCAGCCAACTTTTTTAGCACCCCTTCTTTATCTTACATTTAACTCTGCAGCACTTATCTGGTTGTCTGACGGGTGACTACAATGTCACATAAATCTAGTTGACTGCAAAATGCCCTCTGAATTGGCTTAGCAAGTCACTCAGTTCAAGGGCACTAAGGATGGGCAACATTAATTGGCCTTGCTAGGCATACCTGCATTCAATTAAACAATAAATTGATGGAGAAGAAAGATCAAACATAGTGCAAATGGACAGTGGTTCATTGGTTGGGATTTTCCCAGCCCAGGTTTGTTCCAGAAAGTAGGATGTGCCAGGTTTCTGCTAATGTCGTACCCCGAGAAGACTTTCCACATCAAGCAGATGTTCACCTGCACATCTGCCAATGTGGTATACTGCATCCGCTGTACCCGTTGTGGCCTCCTCTACATCGGGGAAACCAAGCGGAGGCTTGGGGACCGCCTTGCAGAACACCTACGCTCGGTTCGCAATAAACAACTGCACCTCCCAGTCGCGAACAATTTCAACTCCCCCTCCCATTCCTCAGACGACATGTCCATCCTGGGCCTCCTGCAGTGCCACAACGATGCTACCCGAAGGTTGCAGGAACAGCAACTCATATTCCGCCTGGGAACCAATGGTATCAATGTGGACTTCACAAGCTTCAAAATCTCCCCTCCCCCTACCACATCCCAAAACCAGCCCAGCTCGAACCCGCCTCCCTAACCTGTCCTTCCTCCCACCTATCCCCTTCTCCCACCTCAAGCCCCACCCCCATCTCCTACCCACTAACCTCATCCCGCCCCCTTGACCTGTCTCTCCTCCCTGTACTGACCTATCTCCTCCCTACCTCCCCACCTACACTCACCTTTCCTGGCTCCATCCCCGCCTCTTTGACCTGTCTGTCTCCTCTCCACCTATCTTCTCCTCTATCCATCTTCTATCCGCCTCCCCCTCTCTCCCTATTTATTTCAGAACCCCCTTCCCCTTCCACATTTCTGAAGAAGGGTCTAGGCCCGAAACGTCAGCCTTCCTGCTCCTCTGATGCTGCTTGGCCTGCTGTGTTCATCCAGCTCTACACCTTGTTATCTTTTTGCCAGGTTGGGATGGCTCCCCAGAGGAAATTCTCCAAAGGAAACTATTAGCAACAACAGCAAACTCCAATAAACAAAAACACCAACGCACACCCACATACACCACTGAAGTGGAACGAAAAATAATCTTTCATCACACAAAATGTCTTTTGAAACTTGCAAATTCATAAATTGCTAAAAATGATCTTTCTGTTGAGGTATTGGTCATCATCAAGTTCAGATCTCATGGTGTGTGTATAAGGAGGAGGCAATGGCCTCGTGGTATTATCACTGGACTGTTAATCCAGAGACCAGATAATGTTCTGGGGACGCGGGTTTGAATCCCACCACGGCACATGGTGGAATTTGAATTCAATAAATGTTTGGAATTAAAAATCTAATGATGACCGTGAGTCGATTGTCAGAACAACCCATCTGGTTCACTAATGTCCTTTAGGGAAGGAAACTGCCATCCTTGCCCTGTCTGGCCTACATGTGATTCCAGGCCCTCAGCAATGTGGTTGACTCTTAACCATCCTCTGGGCAATTGGGGATGGACGATAAATGCTGCCTAGCCAGCAAAGCCCTCATCCCGTGAATGAATAAAGGAAAAACAATGTACCTGCCTCTTCTCACAATTGGTGGATGTAAAATGATTCCTCACAGAAACAGAGATGGATAGCCTTTTCAAACAATTAAAAAATCTATTAAGGAACATTTTCCCCAGCTGCAGGCATTTTGCCAGCAACAGAGTGATTCACCATCTCATGGGATGGCACATAATTTCATGGAGAAGATTTGAGGCATTGGCAATCATTACAACTTCTGAGTCCGTGGCATGAATGTACCTCTGTCTTCTTCTGACCGATGAAGGTTCCAACACATGTCACTTGAATTTGCTTAGGTATTTTCATACCTGTTGTACTGGTACATTAATTAACTTACACATCTTACCTCTCTTACATTTTTATTTGCATATTTATTTCATTTTATTTCTTTTCACTATAGAGGCTGCATACCCGAAATATCCTCTCAAACTAAGATGCTTTCTGCATATTTTCACCACATTCTAATTTCAGTTCTGATTTCCATATATTTCCATTTGTTTTCCAAAAAACATTGTATTCTGTACAATGTTGATCATATTTGTTTATAGTTGCCATCATAGCTTTCATTGCTGAATATTAGCTTTTGCGGAGAGCCTGGCACATGATGCAGTGAGAGAAGAAATTCTTCTAATCTCCAACCTGATTTCTGGCTTATCGGATTTATGTTTATTTTACATGTAAACACAAGAAGTGTCTTATGCTTCCATGTAATTTCCATACTGTTTTAGCATTCTGAATTTGTGGAATGTTCGCAGGTTCAGCACTATATTTCTTCTTTTTTCATTTTTTTCATTTTTTGATTACTTTCGAATAAAAGATCAGATGGTCTTCATTATATGTGATCAATCTGTTCCATCAGATTACTGCTTAGTTAGTGATGATGACAATCAAATCCCATGAAATACTGTGCATGGGGACACTTTAAAAGCCACCGCACTAATTTTATCTACACTTAGCAATGTCTGTTATGTCTGACGCCCTGTGGTGTGATGGAAGTTAGGATTGTTTCGTTTTTCTTTTAACTACCTTCTTTTTTCCTACTCTGTTGAATTCTTATACATATTTCATGCTTCAATTACAGTTAACTTCTGGTGATTTTACAGACAATATTCATCTCTTTTTGGATTCTAATACGTTCTTCATACTTCAATTGCAGTTGATATTCACACACAATATTCATCTGTTTGCGATTTTGCAAAAGAATTCTCAAAATATACTGATGGCAAAAATGCAGTGAAATGTTATTGAGAAACTAAAGCTCAATAAATCAGCAGAAAATATCCATAACCATTTCGACCCCTTTTGCAAAAGGAATTCTGATTTCAAACTGCCCAAACTGTTACATAGAAAACACAAGGCCTTAAGCTTTCTGTTCTGGATTAGGAATCCCAGCTTCTAGAACATGAACAAAAAACAGAACTGCACAGGAACTGGCCCTTCAGCCCACCAATACTGTATCAAAACAAAACGCTTTTCTAGACTAAAAACCCTTTGCCTCAATACAGTCTGTATCCCTCTATTCCCTGCTTATTCATCTATCTGTCAAGATGGCTCTTAAACTTTGCTGGAGTATCTGCCTCCACCACTTCCTGTGGCAGAACATTCCATGCATTAATCATCCCCTATGTAAAAAAAAAACTTGCCTCTCACATCTACTTTAAATTTACCCCCTTTTATTTGAAACCTATATCCCCTAGTAATTTACATTTCTACTGTGGGAGAAAGACTCAGACTATCCATTCTATCCAAGCCTCTCATAATTTTGTAAATTTCCATAAAGTTACCCCCCTCAACCTTTAATGATCAAGTGAAAGCAAACCAAGTTTGTCCAATCTCTCCTTAAAGCTCCAAATCTGGCAACCTCCTGGTAAACCCTTTCTGTACCCTTGCCACAGACCTCTGGTAGGGTGGTGACCAGACTGAACTGTACACAATATTTCAAATGTGGCCTAATCAAAATGCCACACAGCTGCAACATGATTTTCCAATTTTTTATACTGTACGCCCCAATGAATAAAGGCAAGCATGCCATATGCTTTCTTGATCATCTTATCCACTTGTGTTGCCACTTTCAGGGAACTGTGCACCTATACAATTCGATCCCTCTGTCTGTTGATGCTACATAGGGTTCTACCATTTACTATATGCTTCGCTTCTGCATTAGATCTTCCAAAATGCAACGCCTTGTATTTGTCTGGATTAGACTCTATCTGCCATTCCTTTGCCAAGTCTCCAGCCTAACTATATCCTGCTGTATCCTCTGACGATCCCCCTCACAATCTACAGCTCTTTGTGTCAACCGCAAACTTACTAATCAGGCCACTTACACTCTCCTGGAAATCATTCATATATATTACAAAACTGGAGTCCAAGCACTGATCCCTGCAGAACATCACTGATCACAGAGTTCCAGTCAGAAAAATACCTTTATATTGCTACTTCTTCTGCTACTGCTAGTCTTCTATGACTAAGCCAGTTATGTATCCATCTTATTCTGGATCCCATGTGACTTCACCTTTTGTATTAGCCTGCCATGAGGCACCTTGTCAAAGGCCTTGCTAATTTCCATATAGACAACATCTACTATCCTGCCCTCATCAATCATCTTTGTCACTTCCTCAAAAAAACTCAATCAGTTCTGTAAGACATGGCCCTCCCTTCACAAATCCATGCCACCTAATGCCAGTAAGTCCATATTTTTCTCCAAATGTGAGTAAATTCTATTCCTAAGAATTGTCTCCAATAATTTCCCTCGCACTGACCTAAGGCTGATTGGTCTGTAATTTCCCGAATTATGCCTCTTGCCCTTCTTAAACAATCGAACAATGCTGGCTATTCTCCAGTCCTCAGGATCTCTCCTTTGACTAAAGAGGATGGAAAGATTTTGAACAAATGCCCCAGCAATTTCATCACCTGCCTCCCTTAGCATTCTGGGATAAATCTCCTCAGGTCTGGGGACTTGTCTACCTTAATGCTTTTCAAAGCACCCAACAATTCCTCTTATTTTATATCGACATGCCATAGATTATCAATATTACCCTCCCAAGACTCACCATCCAATATGTCCTTCTCCATTCGCCAGTAACAGGTCTAGTGTGGTCCCTTCCCTAGTTGGACTATTTACATAGAGATAGCAAGAAATGCAGATGCTGGAGTCAGATTCAACACAGTGTGAAGCTGGAGAAACATAGCAGGTCAGGCAGCATCAGAGGAGCAGGAAAGTCGACATTTCAGGTCGGGACCCTTCTGATCAGAGGAAGGTTCCTGTTCCTCTGATGCTGCTGACCTGTTGTGAACTATTCACATATTGTTTCAAAAAACCCTCCTGGACACACCTATCAAATTCCTCCATGTCCAAGACCCTGGCAATAAGGGAGTCCTAGTCAATATGGGGGAAGTTAAAATCATCTGCTTGAACAACCCTGTCATTTTTACATTTTTCCCATAATATGTCTACATATCTGTTCCTCTATCTTCTGCTGAGAGGCCTGCAGTGCAATCCCATCAAAGTGATTGCACCCTTCTTATTCCTGATCTCTACTTATATGGCCTCACTGAATCAGCCCCCCAAGGCGTCCTCCCTCAGTACAGCTGTGATATTCTCCCTTCTCAGAATTGCAACTCCCCTATCTCTTATATAATCCCCTCTATCTCGCCTAAAACATCAAAATTCCAGGACATTAAGCTGCCTGTCATACTCCTCACATTAAAACAAATACACCTCAAACTGCCAGTCGCGATGTGTTTAGTAATCTTTTACTGTCCCTTTTTCTTCTTAGTCTCACTGGCCTTTGTTTCTGACTCATCCTCAGTCATTTTGCTTGCTGACCTAATGCTCTGGTTCCCACATCCCTGACAAACTAGTTTAACGCCTCCGAAGTAGATGAGCAAACCTCCCTGTTAGAATATTGGTGCCCCTCCAGTTTAGGTGCAGGTCCCACCCACTCCAGAAGACACCCCAATGATCCACATACCTGAAGGCCTCGCTCCTGCACCAGCTCTTTAGTCACATATTTAACTGTACTATCTTCCTATTCCTAGCTTCACTGGTATGTAGCACTTGTCCTGCTTTCCAACTTCCTAACACCCTGACGTCCCTTTGCAAGACCTCATCTCTCTTTCTACCCATGTCATTAGTACCAATACGGAATGCAACCTCTGACTACTCACCCTCCCCTTTCAGAATATTCTGCACCTGCTCAGAGGCATCCTGAACCCTCGCACCGGGGAGGCAACATTCCATCCTGGAGTCTCACTTGCAGCCACAGAAACACCTATCTGTGTCCATGAATATAGAATCCCCTATCACTACTACTAGCCCACACTGGTGGCTTGTGTTGGGCAGACCTGCTTCTCGGGCATCCTGTGCCCAATGGAGGGAAATGCAGTGGCAAGGGAGGGAACAATGGGAAGCCATTGGCTTGCCCTTCACAATGAACTTCCCTCACACTCCCCTCACCAACTGTCCTCAGTGATCCCATTCTCCTGAACTTCATTCTTGGTGTTCCAGCGCTGAGCTTCAGGCTGGGGCCTCCTGCAGTGCCCTCAGTGATCACAGCTTCGAGTGGCATTGTTGGAACTAGACTGCCGCTGGCTGCCGAATGGTGGACAGCTCTTGGATGCAGGATTCCTAAGATGCTGCTGGAAATTAACCCTGGCTTAACCCATATCTCTAACAGGAGCTTGCAGACTGTCCAATTTGGATTGAATTCAGATGGGTCTGTGGAAATGGCCTTGTTAGTGCTACCACTAGTTCAACCAGCTGGTGGGTGCACTCACTCACTGACTGCTGTGCTTCACCCTCTGCTCTAGTTATTCACATCTTGAAACTTTTTACATTTTTGAACAGTTCCACCAACCCTTCCTTCCATGTTGAAAAAAAAAGTCATTTGCAAACCGACAAAATCAGTTTGTTTAATAGAATCATGTTGGCCATGATTCCAAAATAAAATGAAGCATGCACTTCTAGATTTAAGGAATCATGTAGGTACCGTTGGTAGAGTTAATATAAGCAAGGAGGTGCTTGCAGTGTTCATGTGCTAGAAATTAGTTGCATCACTTTGGGAGTACTCTGTGTAGTTACTGACAGAACACTGGAGTTATGTATTTAGATTCACTTTGATGATACTAACGTCAAGAACATTTTGTTATGACAAACGAATTAGAAAAAAGCAAGGCTGCATTTATCAGAGCAGAGAAGATTAAGGAGATTCAGCTAGAAGCCTTGGAAAATTATTCAAAGGTTTAAGAGCGTTATTAGTACAAGGCAAAAGAAGAAGACCATGGAAATGCATTCAAGCAAATGATTATTTGAATATGAAACATTACTATCCCAACAGTTATTTCAGCCACTTTAATCATGATTGTTCTGGAATTGCACACTTATGTAAGGGGCAGAGGAAACAATAATATAGGAAAAAAGCCAAGGATGTTGAACCTCAGCACAATAGATAACATTGGAGCTAGAGGTGGCACAAGCAGAGTGCAAAAAGACATCCTGCTGTGCTTAAGTCATAACGTTATCAATTCTGTGCAGGTAAATTTGGATTTTAACTTACATTTTTATTGAACAAAATAAAATTCTAAACTTGTAGATATTGCTTGCACCCTGCACACACACTTGGGTTTAATTCTAGATAAGAAGTATTTCAGTTTTTCTTCAGCCTATAATGTATGGGCTCTGCATTTGATAGAATTTTACATCTCAATACAATTTTGTATCGGTTGATTGAAAAGCTGATCAGTTTTATTTTAGACAAACATTGTATAACCATATCTCATAACCTTCGGAAAATTGAACAGGAAGACAACATACTACAACATGTTTATAGAACACTACATTGTTGCAATAACCCAGGGCTTCCTAATGTGGTTCAAGTTTCCATGTGGGGTTGCAAGTTAAAAGTTTGGTGTTGTGATTTAAAAGTCAGTAATGGCTGCCATGTTGTTTCGCCTCCTCCCCTCACTCTCACTAGTCTTCTGCTGCCTGTCCTCCTCCGCCCCCCAGTTAAAGGCCTTTCCATTTCCCCCTGCCCTACTCTCTGTTTTCACAAAGGGTCCGCAACAATTTTCAAGCCTCAAAATGGGTTGTCAGCAGGAAAAGGTTTGAGAAACACTGCATTAAGCAGCTCACCTTGCTGATGTTTGAGCGTTGATAGATCCCGTACTAAAACTACAGAATTTCATGTGTCCAGAAGAAACATTGTTAATTCTTCTTGTTAATTCTGTCATTAACAAAAGAAATATGTCACTGGGTCAAAATCCTGGAATTCCCTCCCTGGGGTCATCATGGTCAACCTACAGCACATGGATTGAAGTAGTTCAAGAAAGCATCTGACCACCACCTTCTCAAGGGTAACTAGGGATGGGCAATTAATGCTGGCTACCTACTTATACCCATGTCCCACCGGTGAATTTAAAAAATCTGGCAGAAGACCTCCAGCAATATCTGGGCCCAGGTATTTTCTTCCATTTTTTCAACTTTGGGGATTACACTCAACTCCATTGAGTATTTTTATTCTTTTTTTCAAAATGAGGTGTAGTTTTGCTTATCTGTTCTTGTGCCAGAAGACTCACTTACTGGACAGTGGCTCAGTGGTTAGCACTGCTGCCTCACATTGCCAGGGACCCGGGTTTGATTCCAGCCTCAGGCAACCATTGGTATGGAATTTGCATGTTCTCCCCGTGTCTGCATGGGTTTCCTCCAGGTGCTCTGGTTTCCTCCCAGAGTCCAAAGATGTGCAGATTAGGTGGATTGGCCATGCAAAATTGCCCATAGTGTCCAGGGATGTGCAGGCTAGTTGAATTAGTCATGGGAAATGCAGGGTTACAAGGATAGGGTAAGGGGTTTGGGTATGGGCGGAATGCTTCCCAGAGACGATGTGAACTTGATGGGGCGAATGGCCTGCTTCAACGCTGTAGGGATTCTGCGATAAGACTAACGTTTCCTGCCTGTCAATAATCACCTTTGAGAAGATGGTGGTGAGCCATCTTCTTGAACCATAGCAGTCCATATGTTGTACGTCCACTAAGACTTCTGTTAGTGAGGTAGCTCCAGCATTTTGATCCAGCAGCAGTGAAAAAGTGCTGATACATTTCCAAGTCAGGAAAGTATATGGCTTGGAGGGAAAATTTTACATGGTGGTGTTCTCATGCATTTGCTGCAATTATCCTTCTAATGTAGAGATGATGGATTAGGAAGCTACTGTTAAAAGAGCCAAAGTAAGCTGAATCGGCTGTGGCTATTTTCCCTGGAGTGTAGGAGGCTGTGGGGTAACCTCATAGATGTTTATAAAATTAGAAGGGGCATGGATAGGGTGAGTAGCCAAGATCTTTTCCCAGGGTTGGGGGAGTCAGAACTAGAGAGCATAGGTTTAAGGTGAGAGGGGAAAGATTTAAAGAGATCTAAGGGGCAACCTATTCATGGAGATGGTGGTGCATGTATGGAATGACTTGCCAGAGGAAGTGGTGGAGGCTGGTACAATTATATAATTTAAAAGGCATCTGGATGGGTATATGAATAGCAAGGATTTAGAGGGATATGGGCCAAATGCTGGCAAATGAGACTAGGTTAATTTAGGATATCTGGCCAACATGGACGAGTTGGACCAAAGGGTCTATTTCCATGCTGTACAGCTCTATGACCGTATGACTAAATGGTTGCTGTGCATCTTCTATCTGATACACACGGCTGCCAAAACCATAACCTTCCTTTGTGTGAGGTATGGCTCAAAGAAGTGGAGAGCTTGCTCCTTGATCTCTATTGATTTCGGTGTTGCTTAGCTCCTTGATGCCATTCTTGGTTCAATGCTGCTTGATATCAAGAGTAAATGGCCACCTCACCTATTTTTTGCTCATGCTGAGACAAAGACTGCAACAAGATTTGGAGTTGAGTTGCCCTTGATGAATCCAAACTGTCAATTGGTGATTATTTATAGCTCAGCAAGTACCACTTGAGAGCACTGTTGACAAAACCATTCTTTATATTTGTTCATGGGATGCGGGCATTACTGACTGATCAAACATTCATTGCTCATCCCTAATTAACCTGGATAAGGTGTTGGTGAGGTGCCTTTTTGAGCAGCTACAGTCCTTGGGGTGTAAAGGCACCCACAGTTCTGTTCAGAGAGAAGGGTTCCAAGATTATTACCCAGCTAGAATAAAAGAATGGCAATATTGTTCCAAGTCAAGATACAGTATAGCTTGGAGGGGAATTTGCTGATATTGATGTTTCTTTTCATCTGCTGCCATAATTATTCTAGACAGTAGAGGATGGACGATTTGGAAGGTGCTGTCAAATGAGCCTGGATAACCTATGACTGCATTGCTTATTTTCATCACTGCCAAAAAGGGATTCTATAGGTTCTTCTTCTTTTGAGATCATGTAATAAGCTGTAGGACAAACAGGAGATTAAAAGTAGGGGATGGATTGATATCAGGATTTGACCATCCTGAAAGACAACATGCAACAAGCGATAGCGAAGGCACCACAGAAAGAGTTAAATAGGAATAAAACAAAAATTGCTGGTGAAACTCAGCAGGTCTAGCAACATTTATGGAGCTAGAAATAGAGTTAGCATTTCGAATCCAGTGACCATTCTTCAGAAGCACTGGACTGATAATGTTTCTTTCTGCTGTCAGACCTACTGAGTTTCTCCAACAATTTGTTTTTGCTTCAGATTTCCAGCACGTGCAGTTCTTTGTTTTAGTTTCAAGTTAAATTGAAATAGTTATTTGACCACATAAATGTTTTCAAGGTATCTACAGCTTGCTTTAGAAAATGAATTGTGAAACCCATATATGAAAGGTATGGTAAACTTCAGGCATAGTTCAATGAAAAGGAGTAAATTATTTAATCCAATGTAACAATTCTAACTTACCACCTGCTGTCCTATAAGGTGCAGCAAAAAATAATCAACTGAGAATTTTATTTAATTCATTTAATAATTTATTTGCATTGTTTTGATTCAAGTGAGAGGTTCTTTCTTTATCTATGTGAAATGAATGGGGAAATTGGCTATATATGGTACAGTAGACGATAGTTATTATCCTGGTCTATCAATTTAGCAATCATGATTATGGCAGACTGTGAAGTTGCATTTAATTCTGTTATTGGTATCAAGAAGATATAACCCTGAAAGCAACTAGATTGCCATAAAGTTAAAAAAAAGGTTCACTGCTGTTTCCTGATGAACTTTTCAATCATATTTGCACTGACCTACATGAGAATGCAGTACACCTTGGGGTTGCAATTGATTGATTTGGCAAGTTAGTCTGTTATACAAATAATCAACTTAAGAGGACCCACTACCTTTGCAGGAGAAATAAAAACAGGCAATAAATGTCGTCTTGCAAATATGTTATCCACGTTAAACAAATAATTGAACCTAATCAGTGTTTATTTTACAGCTTATTAATGAGAAAAGTAATGTGGAAGTCACCAACAGATTAACAACGACATACAGTTGCACGTGTTCACTTAACAAGTATGTTCTAAGAATCAATGTCATTTTTGCAATTGTTAAATATGGTATATGTTCACACTGTAACAAAAGATTTCCATTTTTAGTCTATAAATAAACTAATTAAAATGCAGAAGATTGTTGATTCAATTGATTTTCTACTGATGACCTTGAGGATAATTCAAACAATTATCACAATTAATTTTCTAAATCACACTGAGGTCTTATAACGCTAGGATAACCTTGATGCCTCTGAGCCAGAAGCTTTGGGTTCAAGTTCCACTCCATGACTTGATTGACAATGAAGGTGTATTTATATGTGTGGAAACAGGCCAATCAGTCCACACCGCCCCACCAAAGAGCATCCCACCCTGACTCATTCCCCTCCTCCAGCATTTCCCCATGGTCTAACCCAAACATCCCTGGATTGCTATGGGCAATTTATCATGGCCAATCCACCTAACCTGCACATCTTTGGACTGCAGAAGGAAACTGGAGCACGTGGAGGAAACCCACACAGACACAGGGAGAATGTGCAAACTCCACACAGACAGTCGCCCGAGGGTGGAATTGAACCCAGGTCCCTAGCGCTGTGAGGCAGCAGTGCTAACCACTGAGCTACTGTGCTGCTCTATTATTATGGAAGGTGCATTCATTATATGGGCAAATAGACTGGCTATTAATTGTAAATCCTTTCAACATAGGGAAATAACAGACTGTGAAAGTGGAAGAAATTCATGGTCATCCTTCTGATGGAAATAAATCAGAAATTTAACCATGACTATTCATAGTTCTGTGCTACAACAATTATGTAAAAATAGATTCTGTCTCATTAACACTGATACCTTGGTGGAAAGAGGGCTGATCGGCTCAGTTGGATGAGCAATAGGTGTGAACAAGATTGGTGTCAATAGCACGGGCTTTGATCTTCTCCTTAGTTAGGGTTAGATTCGCGACCTGACTGTGCTCTATCAGGAGTGGAGGTTGTGGAGCTGTGGTCTGGATCCGCCTTTGAGCAGAGAACACAAAAAGAAGAAGGCTGAATGGAAAATAAGACGAACAATTATGGAATATGCTGGAAATAATGGGTACAGCAACATCAATTAGAAAAGAAACAATCAAGGGACAAATTGCCAAAATCAAGAGACTCTGGGGTTACCAAAATGCTAAAAGTGACTCTGGCAATAGCTGAGATAACAAGGTGTTGAGCTGGATGAACACAGCAGGCCAAGCAGCATCAGAGGAGCAGGAAAGCCGATGTTTCGGGTTTGGACCCTTCTTCAGAAAAGGGTCCAGACCCAAAACATCAGCTTTCCTGCTCCTCTGATGCTGCTTGGCCTGCTGTGTTCATCCAGCTCTACACCTTGTTATCTCAGATTCTCCAGCATCTGCAGTTCCTACTATCTCTGATACAACATAAACCCGAGGTTCTGCTTCATCGTTGGACCTGTATGATATTGTAAAAACGTAATGAATAAAAACGAGATGCAGCTTGACCTACTTGTAGCATTTATTTTAAAATGCTTTTGAATAATAAAAGAATGTTTTGTTTTATTGCAAAGGGGGTTGGATGTAAGACGTTATGCCTCAGTTATATGGGATATTGGTAAGATGGCATCTGGAGTACTTTATGGAAGCACGTTAATGCATTAGAAGCAACTCAAAAAAGGTTTACTAGATTAATACCTGAAATATGCAGATTGCCTTATGAGGAAAGGCTAGACCTGTGTCTCCCAGAATTTAGAAGAGTCAGAGGTGGCCTAATTGAAACATATAAGATCCTGAGGGGACTTGATCAGGTGGATGTTGAAAGGATCTTTTTTGAAGTCAGAAGTCACACGGCACCAGGTTGTAATCCAACAAGTTTATCTGAAATCACAAGATTTCGGAGCGCTGCTCCTTCATCAGGTGAAGTTTGACAAAGGGGCTGCACTCCAAAAGCCTGTGATTTCAAATAAACCTGTTGGACTATAACCTGGTGTCGTGTGACTTCTGACTTTGTTCACCCCAGTCCAATACCGGTACCTCCACATCATTTTTTAAAACAGAGCTGATTTTTTTTCTCTTAGAGGGAGTGAATCTTTGAAATTTCCATCTTCAAAAGACAATGGATGCAGAATCTTTAAATATTTTTAAGGCAAAGGTAGATAAATTCTTGATTACCAAAGGGATGATAGATTATTGGGATACGAATGGATGTGGAGTCAAGTCTAAAATCAGATCAGCCATAATCTTATTGAATGATGGAGCAGGCTCAAAGGGCTGAGTAGTCTATTCTTGCTCCTTGAACGTATGTTCATAAAAGATTGCGTAAAGAACTTAAGGCACCAGATCTGGGTCTTGAGATACAATAAAAACTCATGTCCGTTTTCCATTTCCCAGTCTACATGAGCTCTCACCCAGCACAGAACATGAAGTGCATTAATCACTGATCTATATTTTGTACTCGGTATTGCAAAATCTGCTCATTTTATTATGCTGTGCTCTCTGCTGCCCTCTCCTTTGGGGAGATGTAAATAAAATTAGTTTAATGATTGTTGCTTGCAGACAATAAGGACTGCAGATGCCGAAAACATCGACTTACCTGCTCCTCGGATACTGTCTGACCTGATGTGCTTTTCCAGCCTCACACCTATAGACAATGGTTGCTTTCAGTTGGGTACATCTGTTCAGTGCATTACACAACAGAAAACAGCGACGAGGATGGAACCGATGTTTCCTTCACACATCAATTGAGAAATTAGGAACGGAAAGTTATCACATTTTTGAAACTCTTAAGGTTGGTTTTGAAGATGGTTGGTTAGTCACACAACTGTTTCTGATGAATGTTGTATTCAGAGACATAGGGAGTCAGTATGGAAGGTCATTGAAAAAAAAATGGCTCTGAAGACATATTTGGGCACAAAGACGAATTTAACCCTCGCAAGGCGAGACCAGTATAATTCAGAACATAGATCATATATATGGATGAAAGTGAATAAAGTCAGGGATGAGGATAAAGTAAATATTTTTCCCAACATGATGGGGGACAGATGCTTTAGATGTGGTATCTAACCAATGTTGGTGGCAAGGACCCAGTATGTTCTGTTCTGAAATTAATGAGATTCAGGAGGCGAAATGCAGCATAAGTAAGAGTGAGATTGCACTCAGAGTGTCACTCAGTGAAAAGGAAGCAGTTCAGACGAATGAGGGGGGATCTCATAGAGACTTTAAAATTCTAACAGCACTCGACTGGGTAGATGCAGGGAGGATGTTCCTGATGGTGGGTGTGTCCAGAACCAGGGGTCATAGTCTGAGGATTCGGTGTAGACCATTTAGGATAGAGATGAGGAGACATTTCTTCACCCATAGAGTGGTGAGCCTGTGGAATTCATTACCACAGGAAGTAGTTGATGCCAAAATATTGAAAGCATTCAGAAGCGACTAGACTAGCATTGGGGTGAATGGGATCAAAGGGAGAAAGCAGGATTAGGCTATTGAGTTGGATGATCAGCCATGATTGTGATGAGTGGCAAAGCAGTCTCGAAGGGCTGAATGGCCTCCTCCTGCTCCTATCTTCTAAGTTTCTATGCCAGGTGAGACTTTTGCAGATTATATTCTAGAATTCGACTTCAGAGACACATTTATAGCAATCTTGAAGAGCAATAAAACCCAGACCCAGATTTTAAGCAAAGATGACTTGGAAGGAAAACTACAATAAGACCACAGCAATAGAAATGGCAGAAAGATGAAGGTAACTTGCAAAGGGGTTCTTCCCTGAGCCAATAAGAAAAGTTCCCTGGATTTCAGCAAGATCCAGGCCTTGGTCAGAAACATAAATGTTACCATTATCACCAACTAATTAAAAATGCTATTTCCAGTCTATTTTCAATATTTTGTCATATTTGGGTTGGAGATGGTGATTCCAAGGCAAGATTCGGGTCTTAATATTTCTGTTTCTTCAAACAAAGTGAATAAACTCACATTTTTTTCCACATTATTCAACTGCCAAAATCTTGGCATCATGTAGCAACTTCAAATCCTCTTTGAAGCATTTTTGCATCTTCCTCACAAATCACACTTCCACCTAGTTTTGTGTCATCTTCAGACTTTTGACTATTGCATTTAATCTCCACGTTCAACTTGTTTCATTAGTGTTTTCACGCAACTTCGTTTGTGGGTGTTGAGGTGGTTACTGTTGAAATTCCGGACTTGATCCGTGTGTGTGGCTTTCCTGCGTACCTTAGTCAGGAATTCCCCGTTGGCCCTGCATTCTACCATGACATCCAGGAATGGGAGCTGTTTGTTCTTTTCTTCTTCCCTGGTGAATTTGATGCCGGTGAGGGTGTTATTTATAAGTTAGTCTGTCTCCTCCAGTCTGGTCCATTTGATGATGACGAAAGTGTCGTCCATGTAACAGATCCATAGTTTAGGTTGGATCTGCAGAAGGGCCATGCTTTCGAGTCTCCGCATCACCGCTTCTGCTATTAGTCTGGAGATAGGTGACCCCATGGGTGCCCTTTTGATTTGTTCATAGATTTGGCCATTAAAGGTAAAGTACTTAATGATCCATTCTCTGCAACATTCTGTGGTAAAGAATTTCACAGATTCACTACACTCTGAGAGAAGAAATTCCTCTGTCTTAAATGTGCAACCCCTTATTCTGAGATTATGACCTTGTGTCCTAGACTCTCCCACAAGGCAAAACAATCTTTCCACATCTTTTCTGTAAAGACCTCTAAGAATCTTGTATGTTTAAATAAGATCACCTCTCGGAAAGGAAGGGTCACCGGACCTGAAACGTTAACTCTGTTTTTTCCATCACAGATGCTACCAGACCTGCTGAGCTTTTCCAGCAACTTTGTTTTTGTTCCTGATTTACAGCATCTGCAGTTCTTTTGGTTTTTATCACTTCTCTGACAATCAGTTCCCCGAACCACTATCAGTTACAAGCAAATTTATTTCGATAAAATTCTGCCCAATGGGTCAAGTGGTCTAATTTTGTTTCAGAGATAGTAGGAACTGCAGATGCTGGAGAATCTGAGATATACAAGGTGTAGAGCTGGATGAATGCAGCAGGCCAAAGCAGCTGATGCTGCTTGGCCTGCTGTGTTCATCCAGCTCTACACCTGGTCTAATTTTGTAGTGTGCACTTTTATGATTCTACATTTGAATTTACTGGTGAAGTTTAATCGAAATCCTAATGGGTTACACATATTGTTCAATTGTTTCCAAATGTCTCTGGCTATAAATTAATCTGTTATCTCAAGTAGTAACATATCAGTCAACATATCATAAAAACATTTCCTAAAACAATAGAGTGTGACTTTGTCTCTGTATTGTTCATTGAAAAAGTTAGGAATACATTCACTGTTTGAAAAAACATGATAACAGGGGAACAACTGATTAATGGCATTAGTTAGAAGTCAGAAAGGAAAGTGTAGGTATGAGTAGACAGCTGACTGTGAACTGATAGATTTTAAGTTGCGGAACCACCAATTATGAAATGAATCCTCACTCAGCTGAACGCGCGCAGGAAGGTCAATATAAATCAAGCAGCTGGTTACACTGACCCAGCTAGGGAGGGAATGTCTGCCATAGAGTCTGCCAGGGTTTCCTGTACTGATGTATGTCTGTGATTGTTGTCTGTTTAGTGCTATTCCCAGCCACAGGGAGATAAAAGAGTTAACACTGACATTCGCAGAAGCAGTTAACACCAATATAATACACGTCAACAAGTATTAATTCCCTTCATTCAGACAACTAGACGGACATAAATATGAAAATTTAACCACCCTGCTACTGGTTATAAGCCAAAGAGACCAGTGATACAAATCCAGACCCAATGATTTACCGGTATTTACATAAGTATTGCCAATTTTAGGACTGCAAGTTTTCCTATTATCCCTGAACTGGTTTAGCCTGCTTGGTGAGAAAGGGTTAGCAGCCTCTGTCATAATGATCGCCAGAGGCATCATGAGACTGAAACTCAGGATTGTGGTCGACTGAGGATAAACTCATGGGGAGTGGGGTCACGTGTAATCTGTCTCCTGAGGCTGTGGTGCACAGCCACTTGCCCAATGCTCACCCGAAGACAAAGGGATTCAGGGGTTTACTCAGAGACTCACTCATAATATGTCAGTTCAGGGAGGAGGCTAACTCAAGACTATTAAAAGTGACAACATTGTTTTCCTTTTACTTCTTTGAGAGTAGAAAAAACATGCGAGGAGTTGTGTAGTACGCTGCTTACTGCTCACCATGGCTGCGAGGGGAGATCATGAGAGATGGTGGACACAGTTACACAGGGTGACACACAGCACGGTCTCTCACACAATGTAATAAACTAACACACAGTCCCACACTGTACCACAATATCTCACCCACTGTAACAAACAATGCCACACAGTAATATAGGAGCAGTTGTCTAAAACTATAGCACACATAAACAAACAGTACGCCCTCAGTAACACATAGTGTCACACACTAACGCACAGTGACACACACTGTTACACAGTGTCACAATGTTTTATACAAATTCATGTTCATTGTATAGGCCGAAACAATGACTGTTGGTAGACATTCCAACAATAGAAACCAATGCTGCCCTCACATTTATTATCAGCAGTTGTGACAGTGCAACCAGGACAGAGAATGATTATTGAGAGACTAATGTGTAAAACATTTGCATTGACAGATAACAAGGTGTAGAGCTGGATGAACACAGCAGGCCAAGCAGCATCAGAGGAGCAGGAAG
>NW_025968567.1:0-23417 GCF_021869965.1 Rhincodon typus | reverse complement strand
AAAAGTTGAGTTTTTTGGTGAAGTTGAGATTTTGATCTTCTGAAGTGTTAAACTCGCTGAAATAAGCATATTAGTCAAACGTCCATAAAAAATTGCGTCATTTGGTGAAGTTCAGATTTTTGTCTTCTGAGTTGCTTAACTCTCTGAATGAAGCGTTTTAATTTAACCAGCATCAAAAGTGAGGTCATCTGGTGAAGATGAGATTTCAGTCGTCTGATATGCTTATCTCGCTGAAATAAGAACGTTGAGTCAAACAATATCAAAAGTTGAGTCATTTGGTGAAGTTCAGATTTAGGTTTTCTGAAGTGGTTAACTGAGTGAAATAAACATGTTAGTCAAAACAGGGTTAAAAAATAAGTCATTTGGTGAAGTTGAGATTTTTGACTTCTGAAGTGCTTATCTCACTGAAATAAGCATGTTAGTCTAACAAACATCAAAACGAGAGTCATTTGGTGCAGTTCAGATTTTGGTCTTCTGAAGTGCTTATCTCACTGAAATAAGCATTTTACTCAAATCAGCATCCACAGTTAGGTACTTTAGTGAAGTTGAGAGTTTCGTATTGTGTCTGCTTATCTCGCTGAAATAAGCATTTTAGTCAAACCAGCGTCAAAAGTTGAGTGTCTTGGTGAAATTGAGACTTTGGACTTGGAATATGCTTATCTCGCTAAATTCAGCACGTTAGTCAAAACAACATCAAAAGTTGAGTCATTTGGGGAAGTTGAGATTTTGATCTTCTGAAGTGCGAGACTCGCTGAAATAATCAAACAAACACAAAAAAATTGTGTCATTTGGTGAAGTTTAGATTTGTCGATCCTGAGTTGCTTAACTCGCTGAAACAGGCATTTTAATTTAACGAGCATGAAAAGTTTGGTCATCTGGTGCAGGTAGGATTTTAGTCTTCTGATATGCTTATTTCGCTGAAATAAACACGTTGAGTCAAAACAACATCAGAAGTTGAGTCATTTGGTGAAGTTGAAATTTTTGATTTCTGAAGTGCTTATCTGAGTGAAATAAGCATGTTAGTCAAAACAGCATCAACATTGAAGTCATTTGGTGAAGTTGAGATCTGAGCCTTCTCAAGTGCTCAAATGGCTGAAATAATCATGTTAGTCAAACCAACATCAAAACTTTAGTCACTTGTTGAAGTTCAGATTTTGGTCTTCTGAAGTGCTTATCTGAGTGAAATAAGCATGTTAGTCAAAATAGCATCAACATTTATATCATTCGGTGAAGTTGGGATTTTTGGCTTCTGAAGTGCTTATCTCACTGAAATAAGAACGTTCGTCAAAACAACATCAAAAATTGAGTCATTTGGTGAAGTTCAGATTTTTGACTTCAGAACTGCTTATCTCACTCAAATATGCATGTTCGTCAAAACAACATCAAAAGTTGAGTCGTTTGGTGAGGTTGAGATTTTGATCTTCTGATGTGCTGATAACAAAGGAATCAACATGTCATTCAAATCAACATCAAAAGCTAATTAATTTCATGAAGTTGAAATATTGGTCTTCCGATGTGATTATCTGAGTGAAATTAGTGTGTTAGTCAAAACAGCATCAATAATTAAGTCGTGTGATGAAGTTGAGATTTTTGAATGCTGAAGTGCTTATCTCACTCAAATAAACATGTTAGTCAAACAAACATCGAAACTAGAGTCATTTTGGGAAGTTCAGGTTTTGGATTTCTGAAGTGAGTAACTCGATGAAAGAAGCATTTTAATCCAAACAGCATCAAAAGTTCAGTCATTTGGTGAAGTTGAGATTTTTGACTTCTGAAATTCTTTTCCCACTGAAATAAGCATGTTAGTCTAACCAACATCAAAACTTGAGTCATTTGGTGAAGTCGAGATTCCACACTTCTGAAGTACTTATTTCACTGGCGGAAGCCTGTTAGTCAATCCAACATCAAAATTTGAGTCATTTAATGAAGTTCAGATTGTGGTCTTCTGCTGTGCTTATCTCGCTGAAATAAGCACGGGAGTCAAATTAACATCAAAAATTGAGTCGTTTGGTGATGTTCCGATTTTTGTCTTCTGAAGTCGTTATCTCGCTGAAATAAGAATTTTAATCCAACCAGCATCAAAAATTACGTGATTTGGTGAAGTTGAGATTATTGACTTCTGAACTGCTTAACTTGATGAAATAAGCATGTTATTCAAAACAACATCAAAAGTTGAGTCATTTGGTGAAGTTGAGATTTTTGACATCTGAATTGGTTATCTCACTCAAATAAGCATGTTAGTCAAAACGGCATTAAAAATTGAGTCATTTGGTGGAGTTCAGATTTTCGTCTTCTCAAGTGCGTAACTCACTGAATTAAACATTTTAATCAACCAGCATCAAAAATCAAGTCATTTGATAAAGTTGCGATTCTTGACTACTGCAGTGCTCATCTCACTAAAATAAGAGTTTTAGTACAACCAGCATAAAAATTTATGTCCTTTGGTGAAGTTGAGATTTTTGTCTTCTGATATGCTTATAACACCGAAATAAGCACGTGAGACAAACGAACATAAAAAATTGTGTCATTTGCTGAATTTCAGATTTTTGGCTTCTGAGTTGCTTCACTCGCTGAAAGAAGCATTTTAATTTAACCAGCATCAACAGTTAGGTCATCTGGTGAAGGGTTGATTTTAGTCTTCTGAAGTGCTTAACTCGCTGAAATGAGCATGTTAGTCAAAACAACATCTAAAGTTGAGTCATTTGGTGAAGATCAGATTTTCGTCTTCTCAAGTGCTTAACTCACTGAATTAAACATCTTAGTCTGACCAACATCAAAAATCAAGTCATTTGATGAAGTTGAGATTTTTGCATTCAGAAGTGCATATCTCACTCAGTTATGCATGTTAGTCAAAACAACATGAAAAGTTGAGTTATTTGGTGAGGTTGAGATTTTGATCTTCTGATGTGCCATTCTCAAAGGAATCAACATGTCATTCAAACCAACATCAAAAACCAATTCATTTGATGAAGTTGATATTTGGACTTCCGATGTGATTATCTGAGTGAAATAAGACTTTTAATCAAATCAGCATCATAAGTTAGGTCCTTTGGTGAAGTTGACATTTTAGTATTCTAATATGCTTTTCTCGCTGAAATAAGCATTTTAGTCAAACCAGCATCGAAAGGAGAGTGTCTTCGTGAAATTTTGATTTAGGTCTTCTCATATGCTTATCTCGCTAATTTAAGCACGTTATTCAAAACAACATCAAAAGTTGAGTCATTTGGTGAAGTTGAGATTTTGACTTCTGAAATGCTTCTCTCAATCAAATAAGCATGTTAGTCAAACCATCATTAAAACTACAGTCATTAGGTGAACTTCAGGTTTTGGTGTTCTGAAGAATTTCACTCGCTACAATCAGCATTTTAAAATAACCAGCATCAAAAGTTGTGGTATTCGGTGAAGTTGAGGTTTTGATCTTCTGAAGTGCTTGCCTCATGAAATAAGCATGTCATTCAAACCAACATCAAAAACTAACTCATTAAGTGAAGTGAGATATGGGTCCTCTGAAGTGCTTATTTGATTGAAATAAGCATGTTAGTCAAAGCAGCATCAAAAATTAAGTCAGATGGTGAAGGTGAGATTTTGATCTTCTGATGTGCTTATCTCAAAGAAGTCAACATGTCCTTCAAACCAACATCAAAAACTAATTAATTTCGTGAAGTTGAAATATTGGTCTCCCGATGTGATAACCTGAGTGAAATAAGCGTGTTAGTCAAAACAGCATCAATCAATAATCGTTTGATGAAGTTGAGATTTTTGAATTCTGAAGTGCTTATCTCACTCAAATAAGCATGTTAGTCAAACAAACATCGAAACGAGAGTCATTTTGGGAAGTTCAGATTTTGGATTTCTGAAGTGAGTAACTCGCTGAAAGAAGCATTTTAATACAAACTGCATCAAAAGTTTAGTCATTTGGTGAAGTTGAGATTTTTGACTTCTGAAATGCTTTTCCCACTGAAATAAGCATGTTAGTCTAACCAACATCAAAACTTGAGTCATTTGGTGAAGTCGAGATTCCACACTTCTGAAGTGCGTATTTCACTGGCGGAAGCCTGTTAGTCAATCCAACATCAAAATTTGAGTCATTTAGAGAAGTTCAGATTGTGGTCTTCTGCTGTACTTATCTCGCTGAAATAAGCACGTTCGTCAAATTAACATCAAAAATTGAGTCATTTGGTGATGTTCCGATTTTTGTCTTCTGAAGTGGTTATCTCGCTGAAATAAGAATTTTAATCCAACCAGCATCAAAAATTATCTGATTTGGCGAAGTTGAGGTTTTTGACTTCTGATTTGCTTATCTCACTCACACAAGCATGTCAGTCAAATTACATCAAAACCTGAGACATTTGGTGAAGTTCAGATTTTGGTCTTCTGATGTGCTTAACTCCATGAAATAAGCATTTTAAATCCAACCAACATTAAAAATTAAGTCAGTTGGTAAAGTCGAGGTTTTTGCCTTCTGAACTGCTTAACTCGGTGAAATAAGCATGTTATTCAAAAGAACATCAAAAGTTGAGTCATTTGGTGAAGTTGAGATTTTTGACATCTGAATTGGTTATCTCACTCAAATAAGCATGTCAGTTAAAACTACATTAAAAATTGAGTCATTTAATGAAGTTCAGATTTTAGTCTTTTCAAGTGCGAACTCACTGAATTAAACATTTTAATCTAACCAGCATCAAAAATCAAGTCATTTGACAAAGTTGAGATTCTTGACTACTGTAGTGCTCATCTCACTGAAATAAGAATTTTAGTCCAACCAGCAACAAAATTTATGTCCTTTGGTGAAGTTGAGATTTTTGTCTTCTGATATGCTTATAACACCGAAATAAGCACGTGAGTCAAACGAACATAAAAAAATTGTGTCATTTGCTGAAGTTCAGATTTTTGGCTTCTGATTTGCTTAACTCGCTGAAAGAAGCATTTTAATTTAACCAGCATCAACAGTTATGTCAACTGGTGAAGGTGAGATTTCAGTCTTCTGAAGTGCTTAACTCGCTGAAATGAGCATGTTAGTCAAATTAACATCAAAAAATGAGCCATTTGGTGAAGTTCCGATTTTTGTCTTCTGAAGTGCTTATCTCGCTGAAATAAGAATTTTAATCCAACCAGCATCAAAAATTATGTCATTTGGTGCAGTTGAGATTTTTGACTTCTGAAGTGATTATCTCACTCAAATAAGCATGTTAGTCAAACGAACATCAAAACTTGAGTCTTTTGTTGAAGTTCAGAATTTGGTCTTCTGAAGTGCTTAACTCGCTGAAATAAGCATTTTAATTCAAACAGCATCTAAAATCGAGTCATTTGATGAAGTTGAGATTTTTCACTTCTATTGTGCTCATCTCACTGAAATAAGCTTTATAGTCCAACCAGGATCAAAAGTTATGTCCTTTGGTGAAGGTGAGATTTTAGTCTTCTGAAGTGCTTTTCCCACTGAAATAAGCATATCAGTCAAAGCAGCATCAAATGTTGAGTGTCTTGTTGAAGTTGAGATTTTGGTTTTCTGCTATGCTTTTCTCGCTGAAATAAGTAGGTTAGTCAAAACAATATCAAAAGTGGTGAAGTTGAGATTTGGTCCTTTGAAGTGCTTCACTCGCTGAAATGAGCATGTTAGTCAAACTAAACATTAAAAATTGAGTCATTTGGTGAAGTTGAGATTTTTATCTTCTCAAGTGCTTATCTTTGTGAAATAAGAATTTTAATCCAACCAGCATCAAAAATTATGTCAATTGGTGAAGTTGAGATTTCTGACTTCGGAAGTGTCTATCTCACTCAAATAAGCATGTCAGTCAAACCAACATCAAAACTTGAGTCATTTGGTGAAGTTCAGATTTTGGCCTTCTGAAGTGCTTATCTGAGTGAAATAAGCATGTTAGTCAAAATAGCATCAACATTTAAATCATTTGGTGAAGTTGGGATTTTTGACTTCTGAAGTGCTTATCTCACTCACACGAGCATGTTAAGTCAAAACAACATCGAAAGTTGAGTCATTTGGTGAAGTTGAGATTTTGACCTTCTGATGTGCTTATCTCAAAGGAATCAACATGTCGTTCAAACCAACATCAAAAATCAATTCATTTGGTGAAGTTGAAACATTGGTCTTCCGATGTGATTATCTGAGTGAAATTAGCGTGCTAGTCAAAACAGCATCAATAATTATGTTGTTTGATGAAGTTGAGATTTTTGATTTCTGAAGTGTTTATCTCACTCAAATGAGCATGTTAGTCAAACAAACATCGAAACTTGAGTCACTTTGGGAAGTTCAGATTTTGGATTTCTGAAGTGAGTAACTCGATGAAAGTAGCATTTTAATCGAACCAGCATCAAAAGTTGAGTCATTTGGAGAATTTGAGATCTTAGCCTTCTCAATTGCTTATCTTACTGAAATAAGCATGTTAGTCAAAACGGCATTATAAATTAAATCATTTGTTGAGGTTGAGATTTTTGACTTCTGAAGTCGTTATCTGACTCAAATAAGCATGTCAGTCTAACCCCCATCAAAACTTGAGTCATTTGGTGAAGTTCAGATTTTGGCCTTCTGAAGTACGAATCTGCGTGAAATAAGCATGTTAGTCAAAATAGCATCAAGATTTAAATCATTTGGTGAAGTTGGGATTTTTGCCTTCTGAAGTGCTTATCTCACTGAAATAAGACACTCAGTCAAATCAGCATCGTAAGTTAGGTCCTTTGGTTTAAGTTGAGATTTTAGTATTCTGATATGCTTATCCCGTTGAAATAAGCATTTTAGTCAAACCAGCATCAAAAGTTGAGTGTCTTCGTGAAATTGAGATTTTGGACTTCTGATATGCTTCTCTCGCTAAAGTAAGCACGGTTTTCAAAACAACATCAAAAGTGGTGTTATTTGGTGAAGTTGAGATTTTTGACTTCGGAAGTGCTTATCTCACTCAAATAAGCATGTTAGTCAAACCAACATCAAAACTTGAGTCATCTGGTGAAGTTCAGATTTTGGTCTTCTGAAGTGCTTATCTGAGAGAAATAAGGATTTTAATCAAATCAGCATCATAAGTTAGGTCCTTTGGTGAAGTTGAGATTTTAGTATTCTGATATGCTTATCTCGCTGAAATAAGCATTTTCGTCAAACCAGCATCAAAAGGAGAGTGTCTTCGTGAAATTTTGATTTTGGTCTTCTCATATGCTTATCTCGCTAATTTAAGCACGTTATTCAAAACAACATCAAAAGTTGAGTCATTTGGTGAAGTTGAGATTTTTGACTTCTGAAATGCTTCTCTCAATCAAATAAGCATGTTAGTCAAACCATCATCAAAGCTACAGTCATTAGGTGAACTTCAGGTTTTGGAGTTCTGGAGAGTTTCACTCGCTACAATAAGCATTTTAAAATAACCAGCATCAAAAGTTGTGGTATTCGGTGAAGTTGAGGTTTTGATCTTCTGAAGTGCTTGCCTCATGAAATAAGCATGTCATTCAAACCAACATCAAAAACTAACTCAGTAAGTGAAGTGAGATATTGGTCTTCTGAAGTGCTTATGTGAGTGAAATAAGCATGTTAGTCAAAGCAGCATCAAAAATTAAGTCAGATGGTGAAGTTGAGATTTTGATCTTCTGATGTGCTTATCTCAAAGAAGTCAACATGTCATTCAAACCAACATCAAGAACTAATTCGTTTCGTGTCGTTGAAATATTGGTCTCCCGATGTGATTACCTGAGTGAAATAAGCGTGTTAGTCAAAACAACATCAATAATTATGTCGTTTGATGAAGTTGAGATTTTTGAATTCTGAAGTGCTTATCTCACTCAAATAAGCATGTTAGTCAAACAAACATCGAAACTAGATTCATTTTGGGAAGTTCAGATTTTGGATTTCTGAAAGAAGCATTTTAATCCAAACAGCATCAAAAGTTCAGTCATTTGGTGAAGTTGAGATTTTTGACTTCTGAAATGCTTTTCCTACTGAAATAAGCATTTTAGTCTCACCAACATCAAAACTTGAGTCATTTGGTGACGTCGAGATTCTACACTTCTGAAGTGCTTCTTTCACTGGCGGAAGCCTGTTAGTCAATCCAACATCAAAATATGAGTCATTTAGTGAAGTTCAGATTGTGGTCTTCTGCTGTGCTTATCTCGGTGAAATAAGCACGGGAGTCAAATTAACATCAAAAATTGAGTCATTTGGTGATGTTCCGATTTTTGTCTTCTGAAGTGGTTATCTCGCTGAAATAAGAATTTTAATCCAACCAGCATCAAAAATTATGTGATTTGGTGAAGTTGAGATTTTTAACTTCTGAAGTGCTTATCTCACTCACACAAGCAGGTTAGTCAAACCACGTCAAAACTTGAGTCATTTGGTGAAGTTCAGATTTTGGTCTTCTGATGTGCTTAACTCCATGAAATAAGCATTTTAATCCAACCAGCATTAAAAATTAAGTCATTTGGTAAATTTGAGATTTATGTCTTCTGAACTGCTTAATTCGGTGAAATAAGCATGTTATTCAAAACAACATCAAAAGTTGAGTCATTTGGTGAAGTTGAGGTTTTTGACATCTGAATTGGTTATCTCACTCAAGTAAGCATGTTAGTCAAAACTACATTAAAAATGGAGTCATTCGGTGAAGTTCAGGTTTTAGTCTTTTCAAGTGCGTAACTCACTGAATTAAACATTTTAATCTAACCAGCATCAAAAACCAAGTAATTTGATAAAGTTGAGATTCTTGACTACTGTAGTGCTCATCTCACTGAAGTAAGAATTTTCGTCCAACTTGCATCAAAATTTATGGCCTTTGGTGAAGTTGAGATTTTTGTCTTCTGATGTGCTTATCTCACTCAAATAAGCATGTTAGTCAAACTAACATCAAAACTTTAGTCTTTTGTTGAAGTTTAGAATTTGGTCTTCTGAAGTGCTTGACTCGCTGAAATAAGCATTTTAATTCAACCAGCATCAAAAATCAAGTCATTTGATGAAGTTGAGATTTTTCACTTCTGTAGTGCTCATCTCACTGAAATAAGCATTTTAGTCCAACCAGGATCAAAAGTTATGTCCTTTGGTGAAGGTGAGATTTTAGTCTTCTGATATGCTTATCTCGCTTAAATAAGCACGTTAGTCAAAACAACCTCAAAAATTAAGTCACCTGTTAAAGTTCAGAATTTTGACTTCTGGAGTGTTTATCTCACTCAAATAATCATGTTGGTCTAACCAACATCAAAACTTGAGTCATTTGGTGAAGTCGAGATTCGACACTTCTGAAGTGCTTAGTTCACTGGCGGAAGCCTATTAGTCAATCCAACATCAAAATTGGAGTCATTTAGTGAGGTTCATTTTTTTGTCTTCTGACGTGCTTTTTCCACTGAAATAAGCATGTTAGTCAAAACAGCATGAAAAGTTGAGTGTCTTGTTGAAGTTGAGATTTTGGTCTTTTACTATGCTTATCTCTTTGAAATAAGCACGTGAGTCAAAACAATATCAAAAGTTGTGATATCTGGTGAAGTTGAGATTTTGATCTTCTGAAGTGCTTAACTCGCTGAAATGAGCATGTTAGTCAAATTAACATCAAAAATTGAGTCATTTGGTGAAGTTCAGATTTTGGTATTCTGAAGTGCTTTTCCCACTGAAATAAGCATGTTAGTCAAAACAGCATCAGAAATTGAGTGTCTTGTTGAAGTTGAGATTTTGGTTTTCTACTATGCGGATCTCGCTGAAATAAGTTGGTTAGTCAAAACAACATCAAAACTTGAGTCATTTGGTGAAGTTCAGATTTTGGTCTTCTGAAATGCTTAACTCGCTGAAAAAAAAGCATTTTAATTCAACCAGCATTAAAAATTACGTCATTTGGTAAAGTTGAGATTTTTGCCTTCTGAAATGCTTAATTCGCTGAAATAAGCATGTTATTCAAAACAACATCAAAAGTTGAGTCATTTGGTGAAGTTGAGATTTTTGACTTCTGAATTGGTTATCTCACTCAAATAAGCATGTTAGTCAAAACAACATTAAAAATTGAGTCATTCGGTGAAGATCAGATTTTAGTCTTCTCAAGTGCTTAACTCACTGAATTAAACATCTCAGCCTAACCAACATCAAAAATCAAGTCATTTGATGAAGTTTAGATTCTTGACTTCTGTCGTGCTCATCTCACTGAAATAAGCATTTTAGTCCAACCAGCATCAAAAATTATGTTCGAATCAGGGATAGTAGGAACTGCAGATGCTGGAGAATCCGAGACAACAAGGTGCAGGGCTGGATGAACACAGCAGGCCAAGCAGCATCATAGGAGCAGAGAGGCTGATGTTCTTTGGTGAAGGTGAGATTTTAGTCTTCAGATATGCTTATCTCACTGAAGTAAGCACGTTAGTCAAAACAACATCAAAAATTTAAGTTATTTGGTGAAGTTCAGATTTTTGACTTCTGAAGTGCTTATCTCATTCAAATAAGCATGTTGGTCTAACCAACATCAAAACTTGAGTCATTTGATGAAGTCGAGATTCTACACTTCTGAAGTGCTTATTTCATTGGCAGAAGCCTGTTAGCCAATCCAACATCAAAAATTTGTGTCATTTAGTGACGTTCAGATTGTGGTCTTCTGAAGTGCTTTTACCACTGAAATAAGCATGTTAGTCAAAACAGCATCAAAAGTCGAGTGTCTTGTTGAAGTTAAGATTCTGGTCTTCTGCTGTGCTTATCTCGCTGAAATAAGCACGTTAGTCAAATTAACATCAAAAATTGAGTCATTTGGTGAAGTTCCGATTTTTATCTTCTGAAGTGCTTATCTCACTCACACAAGCATGTTAGTCAAAACAACATCTAAAGTTGAGTCATTTGGTGAAGTTGAGATTTTTGACTTCTGAAGTGCTTATCTCTCTGAAAAAGGCATTTTAGTCCCAACAGCGTACAAAGTTAGGTCCTTTGGTGAAGGTGAGATTTTTGACTTCTGAAGAGCTTATCTCACTCAAATAAGCATGTTAGTCTAACCAACATCAAAACTTGTGTCATTTGTTGAAGTTCAGATTTTAGCCTTCTGAAGTGCTTGTCTGAGTGAAATAAGCATGTTAGTCAAAACAGCATGAAAAATTTATTCATCAGGTGAAGATCAGATTTTTGACCTCTGATGTGCTTATCTGATTCACTCAAGCATGTTTGTCTAACCAACAGCAAAACTTGAGTTATTTGGTGAATTTCGGATTTTCGTCTTCTGAAGTGCTTCTCTGAGTGAAATAAACATGTTACTCAAAACAGCATCGACATTGAAGTCATTCGGTGAAGTTGAGATTTTTGACTTCTGAACTGCTTATCTCACTGAAATAAGCATTCCAGTCAAATCAGCATCAAAGGTTCGGTCCTTTAGTGAAATTGAGATTTTTGTCTTCTGATATGCTTATAACGCCGAAATAAGCACGTTAGTCAAACGAACATAAAAAATTGTGTCATTTGCTGAAGTTCAGATTTTTGGCTTCTGAGTTGCTTAACTCGCTGAACGAAGCATTTTAATTAAACCAGCATCAAAAGTTAGGTCATTTGGTGAAGGTGAGATTTTCGTCTTCTGAAGTGCTTAACTCGCTGAAAGAAGCATTTTCATTCAACCAACATTAAAAATTACTCATTTGGTAAAGTTGAGAGTTTTTTTCTTCTGAAATGCTTAACTCGCTGTAATAAGCATGTTTTCAAAACAACATCAAAAGTTGAGTCATTTGGTGAATTTGAGATTTTTGACTTCTGAATTGGTTATCTCACTTAAATAAGTATGTTAGTCAAAACAACATTAAACATTGAGTGATTTGGTGAAGATCAGATTTTAGTCTTCTCAAGTGCTTAACTCACTGAATTAAACATCTTAGTCTAACCAACATCAAAAATCAAGTCATTTGATGAAGTTGAGATTCTTGACTTCGGTCGTGCTCATCTCACTGAAATAAGTATTTTAGTCCAACCAGCATCAAAATTTATGTCCTTTGGTGAAGTTGAGATTTTTGTCTTCTCATATGCTTATAACGCTGAAATAAGAACGTTAGTCAAACGAACATTAAAAATTGTGTCATTTGCTGAAGTTCAGATTTTTGACTTCTGAAGTGCTTAACTCGCTGAAAGTAGCATTCTAATTTAACCAGCAACAACTGTTAGGTCATCTGGTGAAGGTGAGATTTTAGTCTTCTGAAGTGCTTAACTCGCTGAAATGAGCACGTTAGTCAAATTAACATCAAAAATTGAGTCATTTGGGGAAGTTCCGATTTTTGTCTTCTGAAGTGCTTATCTCGCTGAAATAAGAATTTTAATCCAACCAGCATTAAAAATTATGTCATTTGGTGAAGTTGAGATTTTTGCCTTATGAAGTGCTTATCTCACTCACATAAGCATGTTATTCAAAACAACATCTAAAGTTGAGTCATTTGGTGAAGTTGAGATTTTTGACTTCTGAAGTGCTTGTCTCAATCAAATAAGGATGTTAGTCAAACTAACATCAAAACTTGAATCATTTGTTGAAGTTCAATTAGGTCTAGTGACGTGCTTATCTGAGTGAAGTAAGCATGTTAGTCAAAACAGCATAAATAAATTAAGTCATTTGGTGAAGGTGAGATTTTTGACCTCTGATGTGCTTTTTCTCTGAAATAAGCATTTTAATTTAAACAACATCAAAGGTTAGGTCATCTGACGAAGGTGAGATTTTAGTCTTCTGGCATGCATATCTCGCTGAAATAAGCACGTTATTCAAAACAATATCAAAAGTTGAGTCATTTGGTGAAGTTGAGACTTGTGATTTCTGAAGTGCATATCTCTCTACAATAAGCACGTTTGTCAAACAAACATCAGAACTTGAGTCATTTGGTGAAGGTGAGATTTTGGTCTACTGAAGATCTTAACTCGCTGAAATAAGCATTTTATTCCAAATAGCATCAAAAGTTGAGTCATTTGGTGAAGGTGAGACTTTTGAAATATGAAGTGCTTATCTCACTCAAATAAACATGTTAGTCAAAAAAAAAATCGAAACATGAGTCATTTTGTGAAGATCATGTTTTGGACTTCAGAAGTGCATAATTCGCTGAAAGAAGCATTTTAATCCAACCAGCATCAAAAGCTGAGTCATTTGGTGAAGTTGAGAGTTCAGCTTTCTGAAGTGCTTAACTCGCTGAAATAAGCATTTTAATCCAACCAGCAACAAAAGCTGAGTCATTTGGGGAAGTTGAGATTTTAGCTTTCTGAAGTGCTTAACTTGCAGAAATAAACATGTTAGTCAAAACAGCATCAAAAGTTGAGTCACTTGGTGAAGTTGAGATTATGATCTTCAGACGTGCTTATCTCAATGAAATAAGCATGTCATTCATACCAACATCAAATACTAACTCATTTGGTGAATTTCAGTTATTGGTCTTCTGATGTACTTATCTGAGCGAATTGAGCATGTTAGTCAAAACAGCAACAAAAATTAAGTCATTTGTTGATGTTGAGATTTTTGATTTCTGAAGTGCTTAAATCGCTGAATAAGCATGTTAGTCTAACCAACATGAAAACTTGAGTCATTTGGTGAAGTTCTTATTTTGGCGTTCTGAAGTGCTTACCTCACTCAAATATGCATGTTACTCAAAACAACATCAAAAGTTGAGTCATTTGGTGAAGTCGAAATTCTTCACTTCTGAAGTGCTTATTTCACTGGAGGTCGCCTGGCAGTCAATCCAAAATCAAAATTTGAGTCATTCAGTTAAGTGCAGATTTTGGTGTTCTGAAGTACTTGTCTCACTGAAATAAGCATGTTGTCAGAACAGCATAAAAAGTTGAGTGTCTTGTTCAAGTTGAGATTTTGGTCTTCTGCTCTGCTTCTCTCGCTGAAATAAGCACGTTAGTCAAAACAACATCAAAAGTTCTGTCATTTGGTGAAGTTGAGATTTTCATCTTCTGAAGTGCTTATCTCATGAAACAAGCATCTCATTCAAACCAACATCAAAATCTATCTCATTTGGTGAAGTTCAGATATTGGTCTTCTGAAGTGCTTATCTCAAAGAAATCAATATGTCATTCAAACCAAAATCAAAAACCAACTCATTTGGTGAAGTTGAGATATTGATCTTCCGATTTGATTATCAGAGCGAAATAAGCGTGCAGTCAAAACTGCATCAACAATTAAGTCATTTGATGAAGTTGAGATTTTTGAATTATGAAGTGCTTATCTCACTCAAATAAGCATGCTTGTCAAACAATCATCTAAATTTGAGTCATTTTGTGAAGTTCGGATTTTGGACTTCAGAAGTGCATAATTCGCTGAAAGAAGCATTTTAATCCAACCAGTATCAAAAGCTGAGTCATTTGGTGAAGTTGAGATTTTAGCCTTCTGAAGTGCTCAACTCGCTGAAATAAGCATGTGAGTCAAACGAACATAAAAAAATTGCGTTATTTCGAAAAGTTCAGATTTTTGGCTTGTCAGGTGCTTAACTTGCTGAAATGAGCATTTTAATTTAACCAGCATCCGAAGTTCGGTCATCTGATGAAGGTGAGGTTTTAGTCTTCTGGTATGCTTATCTCGCTGAAATAAGCACGTTATTCAAAACAGTATCAAAAGTTGAGTCATTTGGTGAAGTTGAGCCTTGTGATTTCTGAAGTGCATATCTCTCTACAATAAGCATATTAGTCAAACAAACATCAGAACTTGAGTCATTTGGTGAAGGTGAGATTTTGGTCTACTGAAGATCTTAACTCGCTGAAATAAGCATTTCATTCCAACCAGCATCAAAAGTTGAGTCATTTGGTGAAGGTGAGACTTTTGAATTATGAAGTGCTTATCTCACTCAAATAAGCCTGCTAGTCAAAAAAAAATCGAAACATGAGTCATTTTGTGAAGATCAGATTTTGGACTTCAGAAGTGCATAATTCGCTGAAAGAAGCATTTTAATGCAACCAGCATCAAAAGCTGAGTCATTTGGTGAAGTTGAGAGTTTAGCCTTCTGAAGTGCTTAAGTCGCTGAAAGAAGCATTTTAATCCAACCAGCATCAAAAGCTGAGTCTTTTGGTGAGGTTGAGAGTTTAGCCTTCTGAAGTGCTTAAGTCGCTGAAATAAGTATCTTAATCCAACCAGCATCAAAAGCTGAATCATTTGGTGAAGTTGAGATTTTTGATTTCTGAAGTGCTTAAATCGCTGAATAAGCATGTTAGTCTAACCAACATGAAAACTTCAGTCATTTGGTGAAGTTCTTATTTTGGCGTTCTGAAGTGCTTATCTCACTCAAATATCCATGTCACTCAAAACAACATCAAAAGTTGAGTCATTTGGTGAAGTTGAGATATTGGTCTTCCGAAGTGCTTATCTAAGTGAAATAAGCATGTTAGTCAAAACAGTATCAAAAATTAAGTCAGATGGTGAAGTTGAGATTTTTGATTTCTGAAGTGCTCATCTCAAAGAAATAAGCATTTTAGTCCAACCAGCGTGCAAAGTTAGGTCCTTTGGTGAAGTTGAGATTTTCATCTTCTGAAGTGCTTATCTCATGAAACAAGCATCTCATTCAAACCAGCATCAAAATCTATCTCATTTGGTGAAGTTCAGATATTGGTCTTCTGATGTGGTTATCTGAGTGAAATAAGCATTTTAGTCAAAACAGCATCAAAAATTAAGTCATTTATGACGTTGACATTTTTGACTTCTGCACTGCTTATCTCACTCAAATAAGCATGTTCGTCTAACCAACATCAAAACTTGAGTCAATTGATTGAAGTTCAGATTTTGGTCTTCTGAAGTGCTTATCTGAGTGAAATAAGCATGTTAGTCAAAACAGCATAAAAAAATTAAGTCATTTGGTGAAGGTGAGATTTTTGACCTCTGATGTGCTTATATCACTGAAATAAGCATTTCAGTCATACGAGCATCAAAAGTTGAGTGTTTTGGTGAAGTTGCGATTTTGGTCTTCTGATATGCTTATCTACCTGAAATAAGCACCGTGGTCAAAACAAGATCAAAATTGAGTCATTTGGTGAAATTCAGATTTATGTCTCCTGAAGTGCTTAACTCGCTGAAATAAGCATTTTAATTCCACCAGCATCAAAAATTAAGTCATTTGGTGAAGTTGAGATTTTTGCTTCAGAAGTGCTCAAAGGGCTGAAATAAGCATGTTAGTCAAATCAACATCAAAAATTCTATCATTTGTCGCATTTCAGATTTTTTTCTTGTGATTTGCTTATCTCGCTGAAAGACGCATTTTAGTCCAAACAGCGTTAAAAATTAAATCATTTGGTGAAGTTCAGATTTTTGACTTCTGAAGTCCTTATCTCATTCAAATAAGCATGTTAGTCGAAACAACATTAAAAATTGAGTCATTTGGAGAAGTTCAGATTTTAGTCTTCTCAAGTGCTGAACTCGCTGAAATAAGCACGTCAGTCAAAACAACATCAAAAGTTGTGTCATTTGGTGAAGTTGAGATTTTGATCTTCTGAAGTGCTTACCTCATGAAATCAGCGTGTCATTCAAACCAACATCAAAAACTAACATTTTTGGTGAAGTGAGATATTGATCTTCAGAAGTGCTTATCTGAGTGAAATAAGCATACAAGTCAAAACAGCATCAAAAATTAAGTCAGATGGTGAAGTTGAGGTTTTTGATTTCTGAAGTGCTTATCTCACAGAAATAAGTATTTTAGTCCAACCAGCGTCCAAAGTTAGGTCCTTTGGTGAAGTTGAGATTTTTGACTTCTGAAATGCTCATCTCACTCAAATAATCTTGTTAGTCAAAGCAACACTAAAACTTGAGTCATTTTGTGAAGTTCAGATTTTGGTTTTCTGAAGTGCTTATCTCAATGAAATAAGCATGTTAGTCAAAACAGCATGAAAAATTAAGTCATTTGCTGAAGTTGAGATTTTTGACGTCTGAAGTGCTTATCTGTTTCCAACAAGCATGTTAGTCCAACCAACAGCAAAACTTGTGTCATTTGGTGAAGTTCAGATTTTGTTCTTCTGAAGTGCTTATCTGAGTGAAATAAGCATGTCAGTCAAAACAGCATCAACATTGAAGTCATTTGGTGAAGTTGAGATTTTTGAGTTCTGAAGTGCTTATCTCCCTGAAATACGCATTTTAGACAAATCAGCATCAAAAGTTAGGTCCTTTCGTGAACTTGAGATTGTAGTCTTCTGATATGCTTATCTCGCTGAAATAAGCATTTTAGTCAAACCAGCATCCAAAATTGATTGTCTTGGTGAAATTGAGATTTTGGTCTTCTAAAATGCTTATCTCGCTGAATTAAGCAAGTTCGACAAAACAACATCAAAAGTTGAGTCATTTGGTGAAGGTGAGATTTTGATCTTCTGTAGTACTTAACTCGCTGAAAGAAGCATGTTCGTCAAACGAGCATAAAAAATTGTGTCATTTGTTGAAGTTCAGATTTTTGGCTTCTGAGGTGCTTAACTCGTGAAACAAGCATTTTAATTTAACCAGCATCAAAAGTTAGGTCATCTGCTGAAGGTGAGATTTTAGTCTTCTGATATGCTTATCCGGCTGAACTAAGCACGTTATTCAAAACAATATCAAAAGTTGAGTCATTTGGTGAAGTTGAGACTTGTGATTTCTGAAGTGCTTATCTCTCTGCAATAAGCATGTTAGTCAAACCAACATCAAAACTTGAGTCATTTGGTGAAGGTGAGATTTTGGTCTACTGAAGAGCTTAACACGCTGAAATTAGCATTTATTGCAACTCGCATCAAAAGTTGAGTAATTTGGTGAAGGTGAGATTTTTGAATTATGAACTGCTCATGTCACTCATATCAGCAAGTTAGTCAAACAAACATCTAAACTTGAGTCATTTTGTGAAGTTCAGATTTTGGACTTCAGTAGTCCTTAACTCGCTGAAAGAAGCATTTTAATCCAACCAGCATCAAAAGCTGAGTCATTTGGTGAAGTTGAGAGTTTAGCCTGCAGAAGTGCTTAACTCGCTGGAAGAAGCATTTTAATCCAACCAGCATCAAAAGCTGAGTCATTTGGTGAAGTTGAGATTTTAGCCTTCTGAAGTGCTAAACTCGCTGAAATAAACGTCAGTCAAAACAGCATCAAAAGTTGAGTCACTTGGTGAAGTTGAGATTATGATCTTCAGACGTGCTTATCTCAATGAAATAAGCATGTCATTCTAACCAACATCAAACACTAACTCATTTGGTGAATTTCAGTTATTGGTCTTCTGATGTACTTATCTGAGTGAATTGAGCATGTTAGTCAAAACAGCATTAAAAATTAAGTCATTTGTTGATGTTGAGATTATTGATTTCTGAAGTGCTTAAATCGCTGAATAAGCATGTTAGTCAAACCAACATCAAAACTTGAGTCATTTGGTGAAGTTCAGATTTTGGTTTTCTGAAGTGCTTATCTCACTCAAGTAAGCATGTCAGTCGAACCAACATGAAAACTTGAGTCATTTGGTGAAGTTCTTATTTTGGCGTTCTGAAGTGCTTATCTCACTCAAATATCCATGTTACTCAAAACAACATCAAAAGTTGAGTCATTTGGTGAAGTTGAGATATTGATCTTCTGAAGTGCTTATCTGAGTAAAATAAGCATGTTCGTCAAAACAGCATCAAAAATTAAGTCAGACGGTGAAGTTGAGATTTTTGATTTCTGAAGTGCTTATCGCAAAGAAATAAGCATTTTAGTCCAACCAGCATGCAAAGTTAGGTCCTTTGGTGAAGGTGAGATTTTTGACCTCTGATGTGCTTTATCGCTGAAATAAGCATTTTAGTCATACCAGCATCAAAAGTTGAGTGTTTGGGTGAAGTTGCAATTTTGGTCTTCTGATATGCTGATCTAACTGAAATACGCACGTAAGTCAAAACAACATCAAAAATTGATTCATTTCGTGAAGTTCATGTACATGTCTATGGAAGTCCTGAAGTCGCTGAAATAAGCATTTTAATCCAACTGGCATCAAAAATTAAGTCATTTGATAAAGTTGAATTTTTTGCCTTCAGAAGTGCTTATCTTCCGCACATACGCATGTTAGTCAAACCAACATCAAAAGTTGAGTCATTTGGTAAAGTTGAGAATTTGATCTTCTGAAGTGCTTATCTCACTCAAATAAGCATGTTTGTCAAACAAACATCTAAACTTGAGTCATTTTGTGAAGTTCAGATTTTGGACTTCAGAAGTGCCTAACTCGCTGAAAGAAGCATTTTAATCCAACCAGCATCAAAAGCTGAGTCATTTGGTGAAGTTGAGAGCTTTGCCTTCTGAAGTGCTGAACACGCTGAAATAAGTATTTTAATCCAAGCAGCATCAAAAGCTGAGTCATTTGGTGAAGTTGAAATTTTGGTCTTCTGATATGCTTATCTAACTGAAAGAAACACCTTAGTCAAAACAAGATCAAAAATTGAGTCATTTGGTGAAATTCAGATTTATGTCTACTGAAGTGCTTAACTCGCTGAAATAAGCATTTTATCCAACCAGCATCAAAAATTAAGTCATTTGGTAAAGTTCAGATTTTGATTTCTGAAGCGCTTATCTCAAAGAAATAAGCATTTTATTCCAACCAACGTCCAACGTTAGGTCCCTTGGTGAAGTTCAGATTTTGATCTTCTGTCGTGTTTATCTCAAAGAAATCAATATGTCATTCAAACCAACATCCAAAACCAACTCATTTGGTGAAGTTGAGATATTGGTCTTCCGATGTGATTATCAGAGAGAAATAAGCGTGCAGTCAAAACTGCATCAACAATTAAGTCATTTGATGAAGTTGAGATTTTTGAATTATGAAGTGCTTATCTCACTCAAATAAGCATGCTTGTCAAACAATCATCTAAATTTGAGTCATTTTGTGAAGTTCGGATTTTGGACTTCAGAAGTGCATAATTCGCTGAAAGAAGCATTTTAATCCAACCAGTATCAAAAGCTGAGTCATTTGGTGAAGTTGAGATTTTAGCCTTCTGAAGTGCTTAACTCGCTGAAATAAGCATGTTAGTCAAACGAACATAAAAAATTGGGTCATTTGGTGAAGTTCAGATTTTTGGCTTGTCAGGTGCTTATCTTGCAGAAATAAGCATTTTAATTTAACCAGCACCAAAAGTTAGGTCTTCGGGTAAAGGTGAGGTTTTAGTCTTCTGGTATGCTTATCTCGCTGAACTAAGCACGTTATTCAAAACAATATCAAAAGTTGAGTCATTTGGTGAAGTTGAGCCTTGTGATTTCTGAAGTGCTTATCTCTCTGCAATAAGCATGTTAGTCAAACCAACATTCAAATTTGAGTCATTTGGTGAAGGTGAGATTTTGGTCTACTGAAGATCTTAACTCGCTGAAATAAGCATTTTGTTCCAACCAGCATCAAAAGTTCAGTCATTTGGTGAAGGTGAGATTTTTGAATTATGAAGTGCTTATCTCAGTCAAATGAGCATGTTTGTCAAACAAACATCGAAACATGAGTCATTTTGTGAAGATCAGATTTTGGACTTCAGAAGTGCTTAACTCGCTGAAAGAAGCATTTTAGTGCAACCAGCATCAAAAGCTGAGTCATTTGGTGAAGTCGAGATTTTAGCCTTCTGAAGTGCTTAACTTGCTGAAATAAACATGATAGTCAAAACAGCATCAAAAGTTGAGTCACTTGGTGAAGTTGAGATTATGATCTTCAGACGTGCTTATCTCAATGAAATAAGCATGTCATTCAAACCAGCATCAAAAACTAACTCATTTGGTGAATTTCAGTTATTGGTCTTCTGATGTACTTATCTGGGTGAATTGAGCATGTTAGTCAAAACAGCATCAAAAATTAAGTCATTTATTGATGTTGAGATTTTTGATTTCTGAAGTGCTTAAAACGCTGAATAAGCATGTTGGTCTAACCAACATGAAAACTTGAGTCATTTGGTGAAGTTCTTATTTTGGCCTTCAGAAGTGCTTACCTCACTCAAATATGCATGTTACTCAAAACAACATGAAAACTTGAGTCCTTTGGTGAAGTCGACATTCTTCACTTCTGAAGTGCTTATTTCACTGGAGGAAGCCTGGTAGTCAATCCAACATCAAAATATTATTCATTTAGTTGAGTGCAGAATTTGGTCTTCTGAAGTACTTATCTCACTGAAATAAGCATGTTGTCAGAACAGCATAAAAAGTTGAGTGTCTTGTTCAAGTTGAGATTTTGGTCTTCTGCTCTGCTTCTATCGCTGAAATAAGCACATTCGTCAAAACAACATCAAAAGTTGTGTCATTTGGTGAAGTTGACATTTTCATCTTCTGAAGTGCTTATCTCAATGAAATAAGCATGTCATTCAAACCAGCATCAAAAACTAACTCATTTGGTGAATTTCAGTTATTGGTCTTCTGATGTACTTATCTGAGTGAATTGAGCATGTTAGTCAAAGAAGCATTAAAAATTCAGTCATTTTTGATGTTGAGATTTTTGACTTCTGCACTGCTTATCTCACTCAAATAAGCATGTTAGTGTAACCAACATCGAAACTTGAGCCATTTGTTGAAGTTCAGATTTTGGTCTTCTGAAGTGCTTATCTGAGTGAAACAAACATGTTAGTCAAAACAGCATAAAAAAATTAAGTCATTTGGTGAAGGTGAGATTTTTGACCTCCTCGTGCTTATATCACTGAAATAAGCATTTTATTCATACCAGCATCAAAAAGTTGAGTGTTTTGGTGAAGTTGCGATTTTGGTCTTCTGATATGCTTATCTACCTGAAATAAGCACCGTGGTCAAAACAAGATCAAAATTGAGTTATTTGGTGAAATTCAGATTTATGTGTACTGAAGTGCTTAACTCGCTGAAATAAGCATTTTAATCCAACCAGCATCAAGAATTAAGTCATTTGGTGAAGTTGAGATCTTTGCCTTCAGAAGTGCTCAAAAGGCTGAAATAAGCATGTTAGTCAAACCAACATCAACAATTCAGTCATTTGGTGCATTTCAGTTTTTTTTCTTGTGATTTGCTTATCTCGCTGAAAGACGCATTTTAATCTCAACAGCGTTGAAAATTAAATCATTTGGTGAAGTTGAGATTTTTGACTTCTGAAGTCCTTATCTCATTCAAATAATCATGTTAGTCTCAACAACATTAAAATTTCAGTCATTTGGAGAAGTTCAGATTTTAGTCTTCTCAAGTGCTGAACTCACTCAAATAAGCACGTCAGTCAAAATAACATCAAAAGTTGAGTCATTTGGTGAAGTTTAGATTTTGATCTTCTGAAGTGCTTACCTCATGAAATCAGCATGTCATTCAAACCAACATCAAAATCTAACATTTTTGGTGAAGTGAGATATTGATCTTCTGAAGTGCTTATCTGAGTGAAATAAGCATGCTAGTCAAAACAGCATCAAAAATTAAGTCAGATGGTGAAGTTGAGATTTTTGATTTCTGAAGTGCTTATCTCACAGAAATAAGCATTTTAGTCCAACCAGCGTCCAAAGTTAGGTCATTTGGTGACGTTGAGATTTTTGTCTTCTGAAGTGCTTATCTCACTCAAATAATCATGTTAGTCAAAACAGCATCAACATTGAAGTAATTTGGTGAAGCTGAGATTTTTGACTTCTGAAGTGCTTATCTCCCTGAAATAAGCATTTTAGTCAAACCAGCATCAAAAGTTCGGTGTCTTGGTGAAGTTGAGATGTTGGTCTTCTGTTAATGCCTATCTCGCTAAAGTAAGGACGTTATTCAAAACAACATCAAAAATTGAGTCATTTGGTGAAGTTGAGATTTTGATACTCTGAAGTGCTTAAATCACTGAAATAAGCATGTTCGTCAAAACAACATCAAAATTTGAGTCATTTAGTGAAGTTGAGATATTTGACTTCTGAAGTGCTTGTCTCACTGAAGTAAGCATGTTAATAAAATCAGCATCAAAAGTTGAGTCATGTGCTGAAATTGAGGTTTTAGTCTTCCAATGTGCTTGTCTGAGTGAAATCAACGCGTTAGTCAAAACAGCATCAATAATTAAGTCATTTGGTGAAGTTGAGATTTTTGACTTCTGAAGTGCTTGTCTGACACAAATAAGCATCTTAGTCTAACAAATATCAAAACTTGAGTCATTTGGTGAAGTTCAGATTTTGATCTTCTGAAGTGCTTATCTGAGTGAAATGAGCATGTTAGTCAAACTAACATCAAAAATTGAGTCATTTGGAGAAGTTCAGATTTATGTGTACTGATGTGCTTAACTCGCTGAAATAACCATTTGAATCCAACCAGTATCAAAAATTAAGTCATTTGGTGAAGTTGAGATTTTTGCCTTCAGAAGTGCTTATCTCACTCAAACATGCATGTTATTCAGCACAGCATCAAAAGTTGAGTCATTTTGTGGAGTCGAGAATCTTCACTTCTGAAGTGATTATTTCACTGGAGGAAGTCTGTTAGTAAATCCAAATCAAAATTTGAGTCATTTAGTGAAGTTGAGATTTTGGTCTTCTGAAGTGCTTGTCTCACTCAAATAAGTAAGTTAGTCAAAATAGCATCAAATGTTGTGTCATTTGGTAACGTTCAGATTTAGGTCTACTGAAGTGCTTA
>NW_025968566.1:20376-23420 GCF_021869965.1 Rhincodon typus | reverse complement strand
ATCTGAGACATTGTAAAAGTTCTTGGTTTGCTGCAACTTCAATCCAGTGCTTTTCTATCTCAGATGATGAACAAGAAGTTTCATACACATGCATTTTGCTGCAGCAATGCTGCAGTTAGTAATAGCTTTATTAATCTTTGTGACCCTTTAACAGATCTACAACATATGAATTGAATTAGTAATTTCCTACGAATGTGCAACTCAATTAACGCGCTCTGCGATTGTGGAAAATACAGAAGCAGTTTTCCTTATTTGGACATTGCTTGCAGAATGTTTGTTCCTGTTCAATGAATCCAGTCAATCTGAGGGAAAGTATGCAAACAATGTGCCAAATACAACAAAAGGGGACCTCAGAGAATGTTGCATTGCTACATTTGATTTAAACCAGCCAACAAGTTACAATTCATGGAGCACAGTTTAAAGACAGAGTGATATAAAGTTGTTCAACCTCTGCAAAAACGTACCAGATGATTTCTGCTAAGATAACTACGAATTAAGTGATGCATTGTCTATTTCTGCCACAATTTCGTGACAATTCGGATTGCAGCCAATTTAAAGTGAGATGCAGGCTCCTCTGAATGTCTGGCTATTTTAATTCATAGATGGGCATTGAATGTCAAATACATTGCATATGTGTGTGTGGTCAAGTCATGGACAGCATTCATTGGTCCTCGGGTCCTCTGAAACTGACTGCAACTCCAGAATGTTAAACATATGCAGCTCAATAGAGAAATCTTGAGATTGCAGTTCTAACAGTGCTCCAACAAAGGCCAAATAACTGCCATTCCCGTTTGACTGATTTATTGAATTAAGATGCTTATCGGTGTGGCTATTATTACACTCAGGATTGTTCAACAAGTGCTACTGAATTACAGAGTCATATGTAACAGTAGATTTTTTTAGTTTGGTGTTTTGCAGCTGTGGACTAGTTGAACGTAGTCTGCACATTGCCTAATAAGCTAGATAGCGAAGAAATCAGTGAGAAGTTTGACTTTCCTGCTCTCACATCACTGTTAGAAACATTTAAAAAAACTATGCCTAGCCACATAAGGTACGTGTAGATTTTTAAACAAATGTGTTCAATAAAACCTGATGACCAACAAAACTGATGCATGAAAAAAATTTTATTATGATGACATGCTGTTAAAGAGGTCTTTTGATGCATTTGGTAATATCCGTGCTCAGAGCAAAACCTCCTGTTTCAAGTCCTACTCCAGCAACTGATGGACGTGGAAGATGTGCTCATAATGTGGCAAATCCTTCCAAGATAAACCCATGTCTGATGATAAAAAGCAGGAGAGATTTCTGGTCAACCATGTGCTGGAAAGAAAATTGGAACCTTTACCATAACTAGTTATACCTCTGGACTTTAACATGCGTGTAAAAATGCATGTTGCCACAGCAACCCTGATCCCTTGGGAAGCTAATTAGTTGGGAGGCCAAGCATGGATCAGATGGGGGCCAACAGTATGGTGATTGCCTTCCTCTCCAATTGTGGTGGATTGAGGACTTGCCCCCTTGCATTACCCATGGTGAACGTTGTGGTGCTGTGCAGCGAGCCTGCCTTCGTACTGGCAGCTGAAGGAAGAGAAAAGGCTGTTAAATGATTGAATAGTAATTATTAAGATCATGTTAAAAATGGTTATTTATAAACATATAAAATTCAAGCAGGCTGGACAGACTAGATGCAGCGAGGATGATTTCCCTGTCTGGGCACTCTAGAACCAGGAGGACACCATGAGCTAGATCATTTAGGACTGAGATGAAGAAACATTTCTTCACTCAAAGGGCAGTGAAACAGTGGATTACTTGACCACAGAAGCTTGTGGAGGCCAAATCGATAGATTCAAGAAAGAGAGAGGTTTTTTTTTAAAGACTTTAAAGGCGTCGGGTGTATGGGGAGAGAGCAGAAATATGGCACAGTGATTGAAGGTCAGCCACGTTCATAGTGAATGGTGGAGCAGACTCAAAGAGCCAAATGGCCTATTCGTGCTCCTGGTTTCTATGTAATGAACTTTTTTTTAACAGAATACCTTTTCCTTCCACCCCATAAGTTTCTCCAAGTCTTTAACTTGCTCTGTTTTCAGAAGTGATTTTATTTTAATGCTTTTAGTTTCCCGTTTGCTGTAGAAATCCTTTCATGGGGTCAGCTGTTTAGGGAACCTGTTGCCACCCTGTGAGTCTCACGGTGTGGATCCCCAGTAAACAGCGTTACCGTCAGTTTTTGTACCGCTGCATAGCACTGAGCTGAGGTTTTTTTTGGCAGCTCTCTCACAGGCAGCGACGAGTATCCTTGTGTCACCACTTTCCACAAAATCTAGTCCATTATTCCCTCACAAATCCCACGCAACCAAAGCTGTCAATCAAAGGTCAGTGGTAACAAAGTAACCAGATTGATATTTGGCGAATAGGTCGTTTAGTAAAATTTCAATGAAGGGCAGGGGGGGAACACGTTTAAACATAAATGCAGAGCAAAAACCAGCAGACTCATTCTAAACACGTGACCAAAAAATGGAATAATTACCATTTGAATAGTAATTATAGGGAGGAGAATCAACTCAATAAATCATGCAGTATGAAAGAAATGGTTTATTAGAATGAGCAAAGGAAATGCAGGAACACGCATAAGCAGTGATCCAAAGGCTAGAGAGATTTAAAAGAACAGTAAACGAAACTGTCAGGGGTATTGTAGAAAAGTTTGCAAAGATGGAAACAAGTTTGAAAATGAAGGCAAAAACAAAGAGTATTTATTCTCAATAATTGTTTCTTCCATTTCCCCTGAACACAACTGACCAAAGTAAAATTAATGCTAATTAAATAAAGGCAGTGGAAGTCTCTGATAGGTTCCAGCCAAATAAACCGCCAGTAAGAGAATGTATTTATTCCAACCTTCTGTAATAAGCTTCAGGAGAACATTGGTAAAACATTGAAAATCATTTAGGCACTCACTGAATAGTGGGAAGCTACCATTATTGGAAATAGGCAAGATTGAAGATTAGGAACAAAAACAAAGTTGCTGGAAAAGCTCAGCAGGTCTGGCAGCA